>NC_056728.1:504656838-504881838 GCF_019279795.1 Protopterus annectens | reverse complement strand
ATGTCCAAAACATCATTGCTACACATTTCAGAAAATGGTTACCATTTACTACAGGGTCTACTCTGGGACCATATTTTGGTTGTCTGTTCAGTTTGCGTTTGAAAGTTGGTATCCCACAATTCCACTGGAGTGGGTGCGGCTAACTAATTATGCATGCAAATTTTATGTTAATCAGCGTACAGATTTGTACCTATTTTCATGTGCCTTTGTCCAGATTTTTGATATTTCCAGGTTGAGAGGTATGTATATATATATATATATATATATACACACACACACACACACACACACACACACACACACACACACACACACACACATATGCATATTATTTATGATAAAATAAGATCTCAGTCAAATTGACCAGTGCTATATTTTCACCCTTTGTAAAAGTCATATGCATCCCCATATTGGAAACAAAGTGTGATGCAAAATGTCAAAATGTGACAATGAAGGCCTAAGAACTAGTGCATTCAGTACCTTTGTATGAAGTGATATATGTCAGTCTGTCTTCATAATTTCAGTACAGAATATTCAGCAATTGCCAACAGAGATGTTTATCTACAGAATGCTCCTAAGGTGCCTTTTATTCCTTAAGGTATTTCAATGCAACTCAAAACCCAGTCTCACTAGAGTGCTTTAGTTGCCTCAAGCCATGATATTTAAGCCATGACTTCCAGCAGGTGGATTCTCTGCTTATTTGGTTTTACTTCTGACCCACATTGAGCTTTGCAGAGTTTCATCTCCTTCTGTTTCAGGTGCTTACATTTATTGGTTATCACTTTGCAGTAGTATTTGCTAGGCTATTCAGCCCCAGGACAAACTACTTTCCTTCAATCAAGTAGTCTCTGTTTTCATGTCATGCCAATCAGTGATAGAAAAATCCTGCCTGGCAATAGCATCATTGCACATGGTTCCTCATATCACAGTCCTTAAGAGATTTTTTTTTCTTGCACCATTCTGGTTCAGTAGTCTCAACACTGCAACCTTCTTTTCTACCCCAATTGAATACCTAGGGTATGTCACACACACCTAGTCTGGTGCCTAATTCCTCTGAACCTGAAGACAGGGATTATTTTCCAATGAGTGACACCTCAGGCAACAGTGACCACTGATACACTTGCCTAGGTTGGAAGAGGGGGCATTACAATGGACAAACAGTTCAAGAAACCTGATAGCTCATAAGTCTCACCTTAGGGTCAGTGGCCTGGAAATAAGAGCAGTTCTGTTCTTCCTACCCTTACAGGACTCTTTTCAAAGGAATTCTCTGCATTGAGTCTCTGTTACATCATTCTGAATGTGTTAAATCTATGAGCTTTCAGAACACTGACATTTCAGCTTTTCTGTATGCCTCAGCTTTTCCAGCATGCAGTGAAGCTGACTGGATACTTCCAATTTCATAGACAGCCAAGTGCTAAGTTATTTCAGATAGAGTATCTTAGCAATTATTTCAACACTAAGGCTGTCTACTCAGAAAACATATTGATAGTAATCACTGTTTTGCTGCTAGTAAGGGTTTAGACCCATTTTCTACCTCACTTCCATAGGATTTATGCCATTTTCTGTCTTTCAGTCTAGACAATATTCCTTTTCCTTGGGATCTCTGAAGGTTTGTGTGATGCCCGTAAACTGGCCCAGTAATCAAAGAGCCTCAATCCTCACCACTAGCACCAATGAGGGATGTGAACATTGGGAAGGATAACAAGTACACACATAGTAAAGTACAATTTCCCTTAGGAGCACACAGATATCACACTCAGTTTGGGGCTGGTTTCTCCGTTTCTCTCCAGATTCCCAATAAGACTCCCCACTGGCACAGCTATAGAGTCCCTGCCCAAGTAGCTGATACACACACACACTTTGAGATTTGGTTTATATACAAACACGCATACACTCCTGGGGAAGGCTGGCACAGGTTCTCCAGCTATGACCTCTCCTGCCAGGCTATAATGTAGTAATCCTTGCCACCAACTACTCTTATCAGCTACTAATAAGGCCCTTCCCAAAGGGTGACAAATTTCACTGTCTAATATTACTGTTATCCAAATAGTAAGTGTGACCCAGGGCTAAAGCTATTGGAGTGGCTTGGACAGTATCACCAAATACATGCAATGCATTCTAAGAGCTTAAATTACCTTCACACAAAATGGCCACAGTCGAAAGGTTTAAAATATTTAGTAATAAATAATAAAAACACAAGAAAATACTTATTACTTCAATACAATGACATTACAGAGTTCAGAAATCACAGGAAAATGCTTTAAAATAATACTGTAGAATAGTCTGGCATAAATATAGAAAACAGCTAGACTAATCTGGCTGAATTTCTATCTAACTCTAAGAGAAATCACTGTTCTAAATAAATATCTTACTTACAGAGCAAAGGCAGAGTGCTGCTGAGTTGATGTCTTCAGACAAAATCCAAAATACTTAATTCTCACTCTCTGAGAAAGTCTTAAATTAATAACACAGTACTGTTGAGTTATTTCACATTACATCATTCTTGACACTTCTCTGTTTCCCAGGCTAACAGAAACTCAAAATTTACATTTCTTAGTAAGCTGCACCTGGCCAGGAAGCTACAGCAATAAAATACATTATACATGTAAAACCTTAGTAATTATCTCTTAAATCAAGACAATAGAAAGAGTTTCCTGGCCCAGACATCCTGTCTCTGACCTTGAGATCAAACAGTCATACAGTGCATGACTTATCAGCTTTCTTCCAGTAGAGTGCACTGTGGTTACATTTTTTGAAGCTCAGTACAACATATAGATTAATTATAGCATATAGTTCTCTTTACGTTTTTTAACCAAGCCTGTGGATTGTATTAATATTTACAAATGACATAGAATTATCTACAACATTCTATCTAGCAAGGCTGGCAGCCTTCACAGTTTGCAAGCCGTTTGCAAGGAACCTTTCAAGTCAGGCCCATATTAACTGATCCAGTTATACTATATGATCATAGGAAGTTTGAGGCAACTGAGTCTTTCGTCCATTACACCTTGCAAATTCCTATACTAGATTGTACTTGTCCTCTTAAGGAAGACTAAGCCTATCAAGCCTAGAGTAAATTTAAGAATACCCATCCTATTATCCAAGTCCCATTTGAAGGAAGAGAGTGTATCACACTGCATAATATGCAGAAGGAGTCTGCTCCAGAGGTGGGGGAGACACTCAATGATTAATCTGTCTCTACATTTTGTTTTATTAATCTGCTGAAGCAGATTTAGATCTCTGGTTCTAGAAATTGTGGGACTGTTTGACTTGTGAAAATATGACAGATCCTGGATCACTGGGTCCCTGGGTCCCTGATTGCATGGGAAGTGTGGCATAGATCTCCCCTGAAGAGTCTAGATGCTATGGAAAAATGAAACAGTGCTTATAGTCTTTTATGGTAGCTTGGGGTCTTAAGCTTGAGATCTTCTTTGTCAGGAACTTCTACCATTTTTCCAATTGTCAGATGTATGTAATGAGCAAGGGCACCCGCAGGCAGGTGCAATGTGGTGCACTTGCACCCCCCTGGACTTTGACATAAGTTATTTGTGATTTGTTGAAATCGGAAAATGTACTGGGAAAACTGTACATTTTTCCATTTCAACTTACATTTTTTTTATTCTGTGAAAACTACATCGGAGGGGATGTAATGTTTTTGGAGGTTGGCAGGTTGCAATCACATGATCCATATGTCGAGCGAGCCTCAATTCCTCCTCATACTGAACGTTAACAGCTGCAGTAGAGTTTTGATGAAAGTGGGCGGATCCATATGACTAGTTATGGACACGCCTCAATTCCTCGTCAAACTGCATTCTCGCATACCGACCGTTAATAGTTACAGTACAGTTTTGATGAAAGTGGGTGGCAGCAGGCAGTCAGCAGATTGCAGATGGTATGTGAAGGTATCCCGGACCGAAGATTTAATTTTGTGACAAACATAAGACAAAGAGTGAAACAGCATGTAGTTCTGAACAGCTGAAGCTGTCAGGTAGGTTGATCACATATGGAGTCTGAGTTGGAGACAAGAAAGAAAATCCCAGCTGAGGTAATTTTTTTTTACACTGAATGGCAGCTTCCAGCTTGGCGCCAAACGTGAAAGTGGTGCACTTGAGACTGAGTGTCTAGTAGTAGTTTCCCTTAGTGTTTAGTACCCTCCCCATTCCCATCTTAATGCCCGTACTGCTGTAGATGCAGAGTAGCTTCCCCGCCACATTCACGATACCCAATTCCCCATTAGCCCATACTAGTTAAGTTCAACTTCTCATGGCCTTTCTGAGCCTTCCAAGTTCCAGGAGTTGGACTGTGGTTCCTGTGGTCGGTGGAGAGACCAATACAGAAGATTACCGCAGCAATGTTATTTGAACCCATAGATCCAAAATGTATTTATCATCAGTGTTTAGTTCTAATTACAGAAGAAATTAGTGTACCACCCTCTTTCTGTAAATGTATGCCATCTATAGTAGTAGGAGAATATTTACAAGACAATATTGTATGTGTTTCACAAATAACCATGGAAAGGATTATGAAGTATGCATATTTAACTTGGATTGACTCTGAATTTTTTTTTGTGCTTGGAAGGTATCAGTGCATTCTTTCTGTCTCTCATTGCATTAGACATATTTTACATCCTGGTCTGAATCTGGAAAATCAGTTTGTGTTGTTTGCCTGCACATATCCTTTGGTTGCCATGAAACCACTTAAAGTAATGTGTGTCTTCTTCCCAGCACTGTTTTTTTGAAGTGCTGCACAAGTCTGCTGTAGTTGTAGATGCACAGAGATAGCTTTGGTACACTGACTTTGGCACATGCAGTACATTCACACTCCTGCAGTATTTTAAATGAGATTTTAAAACTTCACTGGTGTGTTGCTTTATGTACAGTGACAACCAAAGCATACCTTCCTTGTCTATAACTCAATGAACAATTGTTGTCTTGTTAAAACCTTCTGCTGCCTTTAGAAATTTTATAGGAAAGTACTATGCAATCAGTCGATAAACCATTACAGGCCTAGCCAATAACCCATATTCAAAACTTTCCTTCACCCATAAGTAGGGTATCACTGGACAGAAAAAGGGAGAAGGGGAATTTGAGGTTGTTTGTAAAATGATCTACATGGCACTAGTGCTTTTCTGCTTTACTTATAGTGGAATATTTCCCCCTAGAGAAATGGGGGGGGGGGCTCATTGGTATATCAGTCTGTCACATCAGTGTAATTTAACTGTCTAGAAGTTTTAGATCCTTTTACTTTCCTGTGCATCTTGCATTTATCTCAGTGGATTCTGTTTATAGACATTTGAAGGCATTTTTGTGGCAGTCATGGGACAGCTAAAACCCCTAACATGAGTGTTTCAGTTTCATTAATGGTTGGTAGGAAGGTTTGCATTCTATTGGTTGCACAGCATTTAATAAATGTGTTATTTTCAAACAGTGGAAAAGCTGCCACAAACCATTTTGTAGTTTGTGGTTTGTCCCCTTTATGGCAGTTACATTTTACAGCTATGCATTGTAGTGTTTTTCAGACATTGCTGATGTAGCTTACAATGGAGGTGGGATTCCGTTACTGCAAGATCTGTAGTAACATTTGGTAACAGTGGGTGACAGAAATGTATAAGAAAGTATGACAGCAGAAACTAATTTCAATGAGTCTTATGGTAAAGAATCTGTACTCTAATCTAATGACTAAATATAAGATTCTAATGGACCCAGATCTGCAGTATTGAGGGGGAACGCTCTATGACTAGATGAACCAAGTTCATATAGTTGCTTGGGAACTGGAAGACAAGGGCAGGAAATGATGGAAGTCAGCTGCTGATGTTAGCTATTCCATCTCGGTGGAGGGAGAGGTGGTTTGTCGTCTGATTGCCAGCATACAAGTAGAGGCTTGCACAGCACCAGAAATAGTTAGGACCAGGGATTTGAGGTTAACCATCTCAAGCTGCTGATGATATATTAGCATGTAAGTGGTAGTGCCCACACATGGGGTTGGTGTAGGAAGCTGTGTGGGGATGAATACGCTCATGTTAACCAGAGGGTTGGCTTAGGGCATTGCTAGAAATGTCCTCAACACTCTTGACTGCCTACAAAACAAGTCAGGGGTGCTGTAGAACCATGCACCTTTACAATGTCAAAGTATAGCATGCAAAGTTATGAAAGTGTAGTATTTATTGATTTTATTATTTTGTTTTACGTTTGTTGACTGTGATAGTTGGACTGAGCACAATAGTCCCTTTTCAGGAACACAAGTACTTGGTTATAGATTTTATAATTATAAAGTATGCAGGATATGAAACAATCACATCAGTTATTTGTGCGTTAGTATGTAAGATTGCTACAGTAGAGTGGGGTTACAAGAAGCAGTTTCTGCATATGCCAGGCCCAGACAGGTAATGCAGTTACAGTTCATAGTAGGGAGCGTCTGTAGACAAGACATTAAACATAATTAAAAAAAAAAAACAATATTTTATTTTGAGTTTCTTTCCAAGTAAAATTTCCACATAGTATTTCTTAAGTTTCTCTCTAAGTAAGAAGAGTTTTTTGAGGCTCTGTATGTGAGTGTGGATGTGCACCTACCATTAACCAGGTGACAGACATTGACAGATCCAGGATTGTCTTGGGTGTTGTTTGAGCTGTGACTGAAAAGATTAGGGTTCTTTAATTTACAACATGTTTAGCAATATAGCTATGCAGGATTACATAGAGTGTTTCTACATCGCAGCTGTAGCTGCATTTTTTTCTCTTAATCCTGGAAGGGCCAAACTGTTAAAATGCTGTGTAGCATGGTTAATATACTGGATTTATTTTCCATTTTTTTGGTATTGTTATCAGTGCTATGCTTAGTTTAATATATAATTTGGCTTGGCTGTATGCTATATGTTACTTTTGCATGGTTCTAAAAATGTGTGCAAGTGGCCTATGATTTGAAAACAGCCCAAAGGTAAACTTAACCTGCCACTAGCCAGATGCATTTTTTTAATGTGGATTTCAATGCTGTTTCAGTGAATGTGAGTTTCAAAGGTAGAGATGTTTTAATGCTAAGTCCGTTTTCATTGTAAGACTATTGCTTTGTTTAGGTTTAGCAAATGTCTAACAGTGTTTGTGCTATAAAATTTGAAATAAAAGTTGTAAATTAAATCCAAATGTCTGTAATCATTGTAGAAGTAAAACATAAAATAGTATGCACATTGAGAGTTTTGAACAGAGTTTATGGCAATTGGGGAGAAATATTCAAATGATGTGACACTGGAATGGGTGCATGTGGGGGAGGGAGCTGTGTGTGTGTGTTTGTGTGTGTGTGTTTGTGTGTGTGTGTGTGTGTGTGTGTGTGTGTGTGTGTGTGTGTGTGTGTGTGTGTGTGTGTGTGTGGTCTGGGTTTGCACCCCCCTGCAAAAAAATCCTGCGGGCTCCATTGTAATGAGGTGTATCCCAAAGGGGACACTGTATTCTAAAACAGGCCTGATCAGTGCGGAGTATAAGAGGACAGTGGCTTCTTTAGATCTGGATATTTATTTTATTGAATAGCTTTACTAATAGATGAATTTCCTGACAAATGTTGTTACATGTTAATCAAAGGAGAGGGCATTATTATTTGTGCTTTCAAGGTGTCTAGCTAAATTTTCATTTTGAAATGTGGTGCTGTCTGTTATGTGCTGGGGGAAGGGGTTGTCTACCATAGCAGCATTGTTACACTTTTTAATATTTAACTTTATGCCCATTTTCAGTATTCCAGGTATGTATAGGTGTAAGGTCTTACTAGAGTGCTTGCACATCAGATGAAGATTTAACTATGACTCCCAGTTTGCAGTCATCCAGAAACATAAACACTGAATAGATCTGTCCCAGCATGGAGTCCTGTGGAATACCACTGGTTATCTTCATGGTCTTTGATGATGTCCCTGCTACCTTTAGTGCCTGTGTTCTGTCTTTTTACCATTTGGCTAACCAACTTATCACATAGGGATCTATTTGTAATGCATTTAGTTTACTAATTATTAATAGCATGGGGGAAGTGGAGTTAAATGCCTTGGCTAAATCAAGGTAAGCTTATGGATAGTGTGATTGCTGTCCTCAGCCTCTTTTTCTATGTCAGACATTTTGTTGGATTTGTGGTTATTTATCAGAAAGGTAAAGTTAAAATGTTATTTTTCCGTTAAAAACTGTTGAGACTGTTTTTAACTTTACTGGATAAGTAGTACTAGCCATTTATGATAGTGTTATAAAGGGGGTAATATAGTCTTAATGGATAATGGCATTTATTAAAAATGTGTTTGGTTTATTGTGTATGAAATTAGTTAATAATCCTGTCTGTGAAATATAGGAAGGTGTTAATTCTATGGTAAAACGCTGGTTCAAAAAGGCATTGTTACTGAAAAGCTAGAGGAGTAATTAGCTGTAATAAATCCCTGTAAGTCATTATTTTACATCTTTCCTAAAATTCATAAAAGTCTTTCTAATTCAGCAGGAAGATCAATTGCCTCCCAATTTGAAAGGACAATTGGAGAGGGTGGGGCAGTTCTTCGATGTGGTTTTGCAACCATATGTGGTACAATTGCCATTTTATGTCAGGGATAGTCTGTATTTTTTGCATGAAATCCTGAGGGATTGTTGGCAGGATCATTTCTGGTTAGTGACTGTGGATGTTAACAGTATGTATACCTCAAGTTCACAAGTTGGGGATATCAGATATCTCCTATTTTCTTAAAGATGTGGAAGACATTATTGAAAGTGTAGTAATGACTGAGTTTTCTTTGACTAATAATTGTTTTATGTTTTATGGAGATTTTTCAAACAGATATGAGGAACTGCGATGAGTGCTAGCTTTGTTCCTAGTTATGCTAACTTATTTGTGGAGAAATTTGAGGAGGTGTTTATATATCAAGATTACTATTATATAAATAATGTTGTCTTTTGTAAGTGATATATTGATGATATTTTTGGAGCTAAGGGATCCTTAGAGATGTTTATTTTCTCGGGAGATTGCAAAGTAATTATGTTGGACTTCATTTTACTTTAGAGTTTAGAAAGGCTATAATACAGTTTTTAGATTTTCTATTTGTATAACATATGTAACATTCAACCTACATTATGTAGCAAACCTACCTCGACAAACACATTTTTGTTTGCTACTAGCACCCATCACCCATATTTCTTGGACTCTCTTACTTTTTTAAGAGCACAACATTTATGTTCTGAAGAAGTTGAGTTTTGGGGGGTAGCTTTCAAAATAGTCGACAGACTACTTAAGGAAGTTACACCAATGGACAGTTAGTATGGTCTTACCAAAAATATTTGGCAGTGTTACGATGAAAAAGTTTAAGAAAAGGAACATAGGAGGTGTGAGTAAGCATGATGTTAATTTTATATCATGTTATGTCCTTTTATTGAAAGGATGGCACAGATTTTGAGGCAAAATTGGAATATTGGTATATTTATTATGTCCAAGAATTCCTGAGCATATGCTACATTCGAGATGTAGGTACTCCAGTTACTTGAGGGGTAGTTTAAGTCTCCTAAAATGATGGAGTTCTTAGTAGTTCATCTAATACATTTAGGAAACTTTCATGAACCTCAGGTGACATAGAAAGTGTCCTGTAACATGTAATAAACTGATTATTTTTAGTGTGATTTGGAGTTCAATATGTTCCATTTGCGGTTCTCTGGGAATTTGTTTAGTGGGGATATGGTTTCTATCAAATATTGATATGCCCTCACAGTTGCCATCAGGTCTAAAGGTATGGTAGACATAAAAGCTAGGCATGGAGAAAGTACTGTCTGTACATTAAAACCATGTTTCACTGATTACACATACATGCGTGCCTTCCAAATGCAGGAGTACCTGAAGGTCAGATAGCTTGTTGTTGAGTTCTGTCATTGAGCAGAACCACCTTACTTTGATCATGTTTATGTTTAGATATGTTGGTGATGTTGAAATGTTTATTAGCTGGACTCTACATAAAAAATAAACTATAGGGGCAGCAAAGGCTGTAGCCAGTATGGGGAAGCATTTGAATGAGAAATATAAACCATCCTTTACAGAACAAATTGGATTGTTAAGCATGTCTTTCCATGCTGTCATACAGAATTCCCCTAGAATGACATCAATTATTCAGGAAGTCATTGAAGCTAGTCATCTTTATTTGTACCTAGGCATCATTCTCGATGAATGAAGGATTCAGCTCAGCATCAGATTCTTGCCTGCATTTGTTTCATGCATGAAGAACTCTAATGTCTCATTGCATATCCCTCAGCTATGTTTTACCCCAAGTCATTTATCTCCTTATTTACAACTACCATGTCATTGTCCTATTTGTTTGGTGCAAGGCCCTAGGAATCCTTGATACATCTGAAATTTTGGCACCTGAAAGACAACTCACTGTTACCCTGTCTTTGTCTAGCCTAGTGAGTGGCGAATCACTGCTTATTAAAATATTTTTGTTTGTGGAATGGTCAGGTTTACCATATTTGAGACATTTAGTTTTTGAATGACTTTGTTAATGGCATGGCTGGATGTGAAGCTATGTTTGACTTTGGTAAGGATTTTTTTACAGCATCAACATACGTTACTTTTCATGTCAGAATGAAATGTGTGGAGTGTGGTATATCAGTGGGAAGTGTTTTTTTTTTTTGTGGTGAGATGAAGGCCTCCATACTTTAGAAAATGACTCTACTACACTTTGAGCCTTCAGCCTCATGTAACTTGAAATTATTATTCTGGAATATTCTCTTTTTGGCAGTCATTACCTTTGTTAAGGGAATTTCAGAGCTTCAGTCTATTGCAGTTAAGCAAGCTTACTTGGTTTTCTACAACAAGAGAGTGACTCCTAGACTTAACCTGCCCTTTTTTGCCCAAGGTTGCTAAAGAAACTAATTACAGTCTATTAGATTGCCTATTTTCTGATCAGAGTATTCTACTCAAGGCAAATACCTCCTTCATTGTATGATTTTCTTTCTTAAATGATTTATTTATTTTATAGGTCAGTCAACTGGACCACTAGGGTCCTTTTCAGTTACAACCTTGTTAGAAAAGAAGTGAACTACAGTTCAGACTGACAAAACATACATTTTATAAGTACAGGTAAAATCAAGCAATGCAGAGACAGCAGATTATGTAGAATAGGCATACTATATGATTTTTTTTAAGACCCACTTCAGTTGATCAACCTTCCGAAATGCAGAATGTCATATGGCCGAGACCATATGACTGACATTTCAGAAGGTTGAACAGTGTGAATGGAGATCACTGTACATTGCAGAATGGGAAATTTGCCGTTTTCCTCAATGTAGTGCAATCTCGGAGTTGGTATATTTAATTAACAAGGGATGTACTAAAAAATACATTGTTTTTATTTATTTATTTATTTTTTTATTTTAGTTTTGACCTTCCGAAATGTCAGTCATTTGGTTTGGGCCATATGACTTTCGGCATTTCAGAAGGTCAATAAACTGAAGTGGATCCCTTTTTTAACATAGTTTACATTAAATAAACTAGGGAAGACAAATGATTTGAAAACATATATTCAGCACATTGCAAACTAAAAATTAGTTGATCACTGGAACCATCTTAAACTTACGCTATATTTGAAATGTCTAACTGCACTTAATATGGTTGTTACCTCTTTAATGATAAACTCCTTGCAGGATTTCTTGAATCTAAGTACACTTGTGCAGATCTTAATTTCAGTATAAAGAGAATTGCACCTCAGAGGGCCTAGAACTGAGAAAAAAAGATTATAAGACTAGTGCAGTGCCTGAAAAAGAATTTCCAGAAAGTTTGTAGACTGACTACTAACACTGAGGGGTCTAGTAAAGGATTTAACTTTTTGTTGTGATGAATATAACTACAGTGGGCCAGGTTCAGTGTGCTGAAAATGAAAGTACACGAGTAGGGCAACCCGTGACAGTAGCAGAACTAACTAACTTCAACAAGAATATGCTAATGATGGTCTCTGTGTGAATCACTTGTTACAAACGGTCAGATTTTATTCCCCATTCCTTGCAATTTTCTTAATAGCTTGCCATCTGTCCCCTACAAATACTGATAAAACATATCAAAACATAGGAAGAGTGAGATTCTTAGCTCTTGTTACTCTAACATCTCTTGAGTTGCCCATGCATTCTGTAGCAAGTAGCCAGACTGTCTAGCACTTAATTTGCTCATTAAAGGTCTGAATAGTTCAAACCAGCCTCCAGTATGTTTAAAGGCATTGTTTTTTTCAGACAATATCCTTACAGACCTGCTATGGTCCAATTATCTTTGAAAGTAACTAATAATGTTTTGTGTATAAAACATAGCCTGGTTTTGGCAGTACTCACTATCAAACCAGCCAGTGATTGACAGACTTAGTTGAAATGAATGGCTAGTTTGGAGGAGACAATGTCTGGGACATTATGTGATGCCTAAAGAAGCATGCCATCAGCATAGCAGCATTAATAAAAAGGAAGAAGATGAGGTGACCAAATACACAGTGATACCTCTTTTGTCACTGATTATAATGAAGATTGTGAATGGTGAATAATGACCTGAAAGCCTCAGTCCTTAAGATGACTTTTGAACCATTAATGTTCCATGTTCTTAATACCATGTATGTGAAGTTCACTGAGTAATCTATGGTGGTCTGCAGATCACAAACTTTTATGAGATTAAGCAAGATGACACCATTTAGCTCACCTACACATAGTCTTAAGCAGACCATGGTAGATCTGTATGGGCACTGTTGCCTGTCTTAAAATCATCATACTGATCATTCGGTAGCCCATATCAATTCAAATGGACTTTGATATGCAAGGCTACAGTTTTCTGTATTTTTGATAGCAAAGAAATAAGTCTGAAGGATTTTCCCAGTCTGTCTGCCTTGTTGTAGCCAGGCTATTTACTATCTTTTGGAGGTAGTGAACTGTATTAGATTTAAGGAAGGTATTGATAATATGTTTTTTGGGTACTATAAGAATATGCCACCAGTCTTAAGAAATTTAAGGCACAGACCTTCAAAAGCAAAGTGCCAGTATTGTGGGATTTCTCTAAACCATTTGTTGAGCTTGCAAGGTGGAACTTCAGGAAAAAAAAAAAACAGTTACTCCACTGTAGTAACATTTTTACTATGACTTGAATCCAGAAAACTACCTTCATGTTAGTGGAAAAGAGCAGCCAAATGATTGGACACCTTGTAATCTGTAATTTGCTCCCCATCAAGTAATGCAGTGGGCCTTGTGTTGTGTTTACCTCTGCCAATGAGACTGTTTTGATCAAGAAACTGTTTCACTATCCAACAGAGAAAGCTGCGTTTGCTGGATGTTCTGGGCCTTTGCTTTATTTTATGCATTTTGGAGAGGGATGTGAGGCAGATGAACTTGTTTTAATCATTGGAACTGTTACTGTCTTTGCAACTCTTCTTTGTTTTTCCTGCTCATGAGAGTGTTAGGTTTTCTTGTAGTTTTCCAATGGTCTGATTTTCTTTTAAGTATTCTGGTTATCGATAGGCAAAACCAGTTTGCGGGAAACAAAATAATTCACAGATTTTCTATTGTAACACTCCAGTCATTTTGCTCAGTGGCATTTTTCATCATTAGCATCATCATCATCAAGCCCTCCCCTCCCTTTTCCCATTTTTCTACACGGGGTCATGGTGTCACATCAACTGTTGCCACTTTCGATCCAACACCACTCTCCTACCGTCTTTGACAGTTCTTGCCTGCCAGTCACAGGTCTTCTCAATAATAATTCATCCTTCTGTTGGCTGAATACTATTGTTTTCAATTGCTTTCTTCCTGTTGCTCTCAAATTTTCTTCACCAAATCAACTTCTGCATTCCTGCACATGAGAGCAAACTGCCATAATCTGTTCTCCTTGACATTCTGCTAATGTATATGACAACTGAATTTGATCCTGAGCTTTAAAAAGATGTGTACCTTATGATTTTGCCATGTGGTTTGGGTGCTCTGGTAGAGAAACTTTTAGATACACTGTAGCAATTAATTAAGAGTGGTTCCTTGACATTCGCTAAGAAACATCTTCCCAATTTATTAGTACAGATCCAGTCATTATTGGTTTGTGGGTTAGGTTTAATACATATAACTGTTTGCAAAGCACCATTCTGCCTGTGCTTGAAAAAAATTTCAATTGAAGGGCATCATCCCACTATTGGTTAAGGACCCCCATTAAAACTGTATTTTGGCACTGGATATGAGGCATAGTGTTTCTAATAAGGCTATTGTTGGAACTCACTGAGGGTGGCGGTGACCGATAAACCAGTGCAATTCTGAGTTTTAGCTAGTTGCCAATAAAGCATTGACAAGCTACCTAGTTGAGAATCAATATTATGTAAATTAGGAAAGCAAGTGATCAACAGAGGTGTCGTTTTTTTTTTAATTCAAAGACACACACCACCAGCGATTCTACTGCCAGGCATTTGGGATCAAAACACCAGGAAATTGTATTGGATGGCTTCAGGTACATCATTGTCAGATTTTAGCTAAAGTTATGTAATTGCTAAATTATTTGGATTATGTTCTTCAGTCCATGCTTCTAGGCCAGTGAACTTGTTTCTGACTTCATGTATAGGCAGCTAATATCCGTAATCTTTTAGTGCTAAGTATGAGGATAAAACAATAGCTAGCAAAGTTTGATATTGTTAGTAATGTGCAGGAGTTTACAAACAAAGTATGCATACAAACATTGGAATTATAAACTGCAGTTACAAGATTGTAGAACAGTGTGCTATGTTCTGTTGTCTGTATCTTATCAGCCACTGTAGTTGAAGGAAGTTTCCAGGTCATGGGAGATATCAAGCAGACTGTACTGAGCATGTGTTAGAAGTAAGATGTAGAATGTGCATGCAGAAAAAGCTATGTCAGGTGTACAATGAACTATCTGTTAAACTGCCATCATGCCTTTACTCATCATTCAACATGATGTCACAAGCCAGATTCAAAGTCGTTTAAGTCTTCCAAAGTGTAACAAAGTATTAGAAGCAGTTTCAGTCTTTCAAAGTGCAACGAAATGCCCAAAGTTGTACAAATCTCTTCAAACTACAACAAATGTATGCAGTAAATTACATAAGCCTCTCCAAGGTGCAACAAATGTCTAAAGTGCTACAGGTACTTGCATTTACTTCTATGGCATATCAATCGAATTTCGTAAACCGAAAAGTGTAAAAGATTTTTCCATTTACTTTAATGGCATGTCAGATGGATTTCACAGACCCAACCTTTGGTGTTTGATGGCAATGTTGCAGAGAATCAGTGTGTATTTGAAGAAGAATATGATATTTTCATAGCGGCCGCAAATTCTGATAAACATTCATGCAACCGAGTATTTATACTTCTCAATTTAGCTGGCTCAGAGGCCATTAAGCAAGAACATTCTTTTATATATGCACCTGCTGTTTATGTAGGAGAGGGAGAAGCTCACCGTATTATTGCTCAAGCAGAGATGCGGGAAAACCCAGACTGTTTCAAATGTAAATTCAGGGAACTGTGTAACCAACAGATAAATATAATAATGGAAAGGCATAAATTTAACACAAGGAATCAAAAGCATGGTGAAACCACTAAAACATATGTTACTGGTTTATGAAATAAAGTAAAAACATGTCAACTGGGGATTTGCAAGATGATTTAATAAAAGACCACCTTGTGTGTGGCGTAAGTAAAGATACAGTGAGGAAAAGTTTACTGCATGATAGTGAATTAACACTGAGCAAAGCTATTTAAGTTTTCCAGACATGAGCTCACAGAAAAACATTAATTTGCTTGCTGCAACTGCAACTGCAAGTGTCGATAGTGTGCAATAGAAATTCAAGGCAACTAAGCCTCATAAGTGTAAACCAAAAAGCTTTTCCTCATTAATTCTGTTGTTAATTATCACATTTGTTGGGGCAGTCATGACTCCAAATTAGAAAAGTGTTTAGCTTATGCTTGCCAGTGTCACAAATGCAAAAAGTGGAATAATTTCAAACGTTTTGCAGATCAGCACTGGCTTATAGTAAGCTTAGTCCGAAGTAAGCAGCGAATCAAATTGAGACTGTGGCAAGCTTGAATGGCAGTGATGAATCTTGTTATGCTGATGATGTTTCAGTGGTTGATGTAACAGTTACAGTAAATTTATGTGTGTCAGCAAAGAGTGAAATAGTTTGTACTATACAAATTAATGGGAAACCAACAGAGCTCAAAGTGGATACCAGATCCAAATGCAATGCCATGTCAGTAAATGTTTATGCAAAAGTAAAAGCTGGAGAGTATTTTGACTCCATGAAATATACAAAGTTAGTTGCTTATGGTGGTGAAGAAATTCAGACGGATGGCACTGTAGTCCTTTCTTGCCCATTTTCAGGCAACACCTATGACTTGCAATTCTATGTATTTCGCAGAGATGTACAGTCATTACTATGCCTCGAAGACAGACTACTTATGGGTTTGATTTTGCTCAATAATGAAGTTCATCATTTAAATACGAATGAAAATGGTAGTTTTTAACAACATATTTTCAAAGTGTATGCGGTGGTGGTGCTGCGGTAGCGTTGTCACCTCACAGTTAGACGTTGCCCGTTCGATTCTCAGTTAGAGCGTCTTCTGTCTGGTGACATGCGTGAACGGGCATTCCTTCATTGAAGGTTATGCATTAGGTCCGGCAAGCCAGCATGTAAAACTCTATTGCCAATCATTAGCAGACCGGAGTTTCACTGTGGCGACCCCTAACCGGGAAAAGCCGAAAGACACAAAAAAATGCTGATATCTTCACAGATAAACTTGTTACGCTTCCAGCTACATATTCAATGAAGCTGAACCATGATGTAAACCCAGTTGTTGGACCAGCATGCAAGATTTTAGTAGCAATGCAGAATAAACTTAAAGCAGAACTAGACAGAATGGTAAATTCTGGTGTCCTCACTCCTGTGTCAGAACCTACTGAATGGGTATCATCTGTGGTAGTAGTCCATAAGAAAATTTCAGATGATATTCGAATATGTATTGATTCTCATGACTGAAATAAAGCTCCTAAATGTCCTCATTACCCAATATGTACAGTAGAGGAGGCAGCAACATTAATAAAAATTCCACTGTTTTCAGCGTTCTAGATGCTAAGAAGTCTTGGCAAATTTCACTGGAATACAAATTGTCTTTATTAACGATTTTCAGCATATCATTTGGGAAATACTGATTTTTGAGGATGCCGTTTGGGATCAGTTCTGCCAGCGAAGTATGTCAATGTGCCATGGAACAGATATTTGTTGGATATCCTTGTGCCATTATAGTTGATGAATTATCGTCAGAGGCAATGGAGAAAAAGAACATAACAGAAACCTCAGGAAAGTTCTAGATCATGCATGTGGGGTCAACCTCAAGCTGAATCCTTTGAAATACATACATACATACAAATATTTAAAAAATGGGCATTAATGCCCTTCTAGCTTGCTAATATACCAAAACACTTGTTCCCATAATAAGTATAAAGGCTGTTCTTAAAAAATATCTAAACTAGTACTTGCTTTAATGTAATTTGGTAGTCTGTTCCATGCTTCAGCTACTCTGTCAGAAAACCAATTAGTACACTTCTCATTCCTATAGAATCTTCTACATAGGTTGTCTGATGATTCTGTAGCAGTTTTTGGTAACTCCGGACATTCCCAGAAGTAGTTGTCAGTAAATGCCCTATATACCTGAATACGATCTCCTCTTAGATATCTGTAAGAGACACTGCACAAGTTCAGATATTTTATTCTTTCATAATAATTTAAATTTTCACATCCATGGATACCCTTGGTATATTTCTGTTGTACTCTTTCCGGTTTATTCATGCTTATTTTCTTATAGGGTTTCCATATTGTTATTCCATAGTCATGTTTGGGTCTAATGTAACTAACAAATAATGACTTCATTATTTTTGATTTCCTAGACTTTATAAATCTATTTGTACAACCTATAGTTCTATAACTATCATTAACCAATTGGTTGATATGATTAGAAAAACTCATTGCTGAATCTACCCATATACCCAGGTCCTTAAAAGAGTCTACCGTTTCAATCACTGTGTGCTGTATTAAATATTCACCTTTCACTTTATGTCTCCCAAATCTCATATGCTTAGTTTTTTATGTATTTATCAGCATAGTATTCTCCTGCGCCCAAATGGTCAATTTAGCCAAGTTATTTTGTAAACATGTCTTATCTGTAACACATGTAATCAGTTTACCCAATTTCAGGTTGTCTGCATATAGACTATAGAACACCTCAGATGAAAAAGTTAGGTCTGAAAGATGCAATCTATATAAGTAAGGGCCTAGGACAGAGCCCTGTGGGACACCCTGACTGTAACCAAGGATTTTGCCTGTCCAGTTGCTGTATGATACTTGCCATGTCTTATTTGTAAGCCATGCAGCTATCCATCTTATCAAGAGTACATCAATACCTAGTTGTAGTAATTTATTGATCGATGTTATGTATGACCCTGTCAAATGCTGAAGTTAAATCTATATAAATTACATCACAGCACAATATTTCATTCATAGCTGTTATTATATTGATATAGAACATCATGTTACAGGTGGCAATAGATCTGTTTTCAACATATGCATGTTGATACATGGTTTCAACTCCCAACCTATCCAGTTCTGACAATAACTTATCCAGTATTACCTTCTCCATTATTTTTCTACAACATGAAAGTAGACTTAAAGGTCTGTATGACTCTGGCTTTGTCCTACTCCCATTTCCCTTAAAGATAGGTTTAATAATCGCATGTCTCCAATCTTGAGGAATCTCCCCATATTTATATGACCTAGTGAATAATACATATAATGGTACCTTAAGTTCTTGCTGAAGTGGTCTAAGGTCATTGTTACTAATTCCATCTCCTCCCTGTATTTTGTTTGGATCCAGTTTGCGCAGTGTTTTTATTGTCAATTAAAATTGAAAGAAGATGCCTGCGTTGGTCACATGCATACAAGTTCAGGCCTTCAACCTGATCCATCAAAGGTAACAGCAGTCAATGAAATGCCAGTTTCAGAAAATATTACATCTCTACAATGTTTTCTGGATATGATTAATTATTTAGGAAAGTTCATTCCTAATCTTATTGAGCTTTCTGCACCATTACACCAGCTCACGTGCAAAGATGTAAAATGGTCTTGGTATAAGCAGCATCAAGAAGCATTTCATACTTTGAAAAGGAGAATTTCCAGTCTGCCTACACTTAGATACTATGATGTTCATAAACTAGTGACTCTCACTTGTGATGCTTCACAATATGGTCTTGGGGCAGCATGTCTTCAGGAAGGCCGTTGCATATGCATCTTGTACTTTGACTCAAACAGAAATGCACTCTGCACAAACAGTTCCAAATTCAGTGACTATATATATATATATATATATATATATATATATATATATATATATATATACACACACACACACACACACACACACACACCCACACACACGGAAGACCAATTCAGATTGCAACAGATCATCAACTGTTGGTAACAATTTTGAACAAACCAATACATGTCGCTCCAGCAAGATTGCAACGTATCATGTTAATATTGCAAGAATAAAATTTCAGTATTTTTTAGAACAAAGATAAACACATGTATCTTGCAGATGCTTTGTCTTGAGCACCCAGAAAAATGTCAGAGCAGTATGAAAATGAGACAGCAGATTTTGAAGTTATGGAAGTCAAATGCATTTCATCTTCATGGCTTGACGAGTTAAGAAACCATACTGCTGAAGATCCAGTTCTGCCAAAGATATGTAACGTTATTATTCAAGGATGGCTGACACATCAGCCAAGTTTGCCACTTGAAATTCAACAGTATTTTCCATACAGAGATGAACTTATTGTGAAAGATGGTATCAATATGAAAGGTCCGAAAGTGGTAGTTCCTAAATCAACGCAAAAGGAATACATAACGATCCTGAAAAGAGGTCACCCAGGAACTGAATCAACTAAAAGAAGGGCAAGAGGTATTGTGTTTTGGCCCTCAGTGTCCAAAGATATTAAAAGAGAGACACTTCATTGTTTAGTCTGAAACAGTAGTAAGCCACATCAGCAGAAAGAACCTCTACAACTGCATCCAATCTCTGATTTACCATGGTCCACAGTCGGTGTAGACATTTTCGAATGGAATGGTCAACCCTATCTGGTACTAGTTAACTCATACTCTGGTTGGTTCAAAGTTGACTTACTTCAAAACTTGCCATCTATTACAGTGATTATGAAAGAGACATTTCTCAGTTTATGGAATTCCGCATAAATCATACCAGATAACGGTGTACAATTTACTCGGACATGAATATCCAAACACTGCAGACCCGAAACACAAAAAGTTGCCATTTTGCCTGCACCAGACTGTGACTGTGCAATCACATCCTGTTCTTTAATTATTTGTTTGATTGCTCTCTGCTGAATAGCCAATGGCTTTTCAAATCCATACGCATAAATGCCGCACAGCAGATCCTCTGTCAGGCCCATATTATTTATTAACTATTACTAGTCAACATTTTAAAGAATTTGCTAGATCTTGGGATTTCATTCATGTAACCAGTAGTCCAGAATATCCACAAATTGATGGTTAATCTGAAAGTGCAGTTCATAATGCAAAGAATTTGATGAAAAAGTCTAAATGGGAAGGAACCAATGTATTTCTTAATTTTACTAAATTTTCAAAACATTCCCCATAACCAGACGCTTCGCTCACCTGATCAAAGAGTGATGTCAAGACAAACCCAAACAAGTCTTCCGATTGATAAATGGCTGTTAGTGCCAAATGCAAAGAGCAACGAGGTGTCAAGGCTCAACTATCAAAAGACGTCATTCGCAAAAGATATACCATGACAAAACCAATATACCTCTTCGACTGTTATTGCAAGGCAAAGTTGTTTGAATGCAAACTTTGAAAGGTCATGATTACATGGGAATAGTAAAAGACATTTGTATTGAACCAGTGTCTTACATAATTCAATCCAAAGGTGTTGATTACAGAAGAAATCGCAGAAACATTTTACCTGTCCCAGAGCCGAAGCCACAACAGACTGTGTGTACTAGTGATTCCAGTTCCCTGACTAAATCACTAACCGATCAAGTTATAGAAAGTGAACATTCTTGTTCATATAATTCTGATATATCAAATGATGTTTCTGTATCAAATAAATCTCTTGACACAGATCTTGTTTCTAATTCTACTCAAAATTTCTATGTGACACGGGCAGGAAGAGTCTGCAAGCCTAATCCTATATATGTACAGTAAATTTCATTTGTAGTCAGATAGCCGATGTTGAATTGTTGATACAATGTCTAATTCTTGAATGTGTTTCAAGAAATATCAATGCAGCTTTGTGCATGTATATGCGATAGGCACAAAGTAATGAGGGAGGATGTAGAACAGTATGCTATGCTGTGTTGTCTGTACCTTATCAGCCACTGTAGTTGAAGGAAGTTTCCAGGTTGGGGGGGGGCGGTATTAAGCTGACTGTGCTGAGCATGTGTTACAAGTAAGATGTAAGTTGTGTATGCTGAAGTAGTTATGTTGTGTGTACAATAAACTATCTGTTAAGCTGCCATCATGCCTTCACTCATCATTCAGCAAAGATGTCCACAGATTTTCATGCAGATAGAATGAAATCAATCAGGAGGGATGACTAGCTCTTTGTTCCCTTTGCTAAGTCCTGACTAGGTAAGAAGGTTACCAAGTATACCGTTTCCAGATTGTTAGCTACAATAACCATAGTACAACTTCACCAGCAGTCCCAAAGAGGTTATATTACTAAAGCAGTGATTGTCTACTCAGTGTTTTTATGAAAGTGACTGTAGATGATATCTGTGCAGCAGCAACTGGTTATCACTGAATACATGTGTGAGCAATATAAGCTGGGCATCAGTTTTAGGTTCAGATCTACTTTTAGGACTACCATGGCTAGTTTTTTTCCCCTTGTGGTGGGAAGCCACCTAAGCATATTAACTAGAGACTGTTTTCTAGAGGTGACCAAAGGTAGGCCTCTTCTTTTCAGGTAGAAAATGGTAGATCTGTAAGGGAAAGGGCACAGCTTTGGTGATATTCCTACTTTTTGTGCATATCCTTTGCCCTTTTTCTTTATTTAAGGACTGCAGGGAGATGGTTACACTATGTCTGATGGATTGGGGGGGGGGGGTAGCAGCCAGAAAAACACTTTTGGTGAACGGTCCTAGCTGTAGCATTATCCTAAAAACTACCGAAGGCAGAGCTTCTTCCTGCAGAGCTGTCACTACTGTAAGTGCTCATATCATTCATTTATTTGAAATAAATCATTGTTGTACTAAAGCTACCCTCCCTTTATCAGTTTTTGTACAATGTTTTGATAGCAGTTAAGCCTGCTTGTCTTTAAGTATCCACACCTCCCATTAAGTAACTGTTTTGGCTTGCAACAATTCTGGAGTCTACACCCTGATTTTTGTATTTTCCTTTCTTAGGAAACCTGCTGAACTCTTCTAGGAGGACTAGAGCAGTATGTAGGGACATTCTTACTGCCCTCCTCTCATTAACCGGACTTCAGCTACACTGATCAAACTAAACATTGTCTCAGGAGATCAGTTGTTGTTTGCTGCAGGGGCTCAGTGCTTATTTGTTTGGTTACACCTTGAATGTAGAATACTGCAGCAGCATTCAGTGGCTTCCTAAGTGTGCACCTATAAGAAGGATCCTTGCTGATACTGAATAAAATAACCTCTGTCTCAGGATATCAGCTGCTGGTTGCTGCACAGGCCCAGTGCTCACGTGTTCAGTGTTACTTTCACCACAGAAGACTGCAGCATTATTTATAGACTTCTTAAGTATGTCCATTGCTATTTGAAGGATCTTGGCCGAAACTGATGAAAGCAACATTTGTGTTAGGACGTTAGCTGTTGTTTGCTGCAGAAGCTGAGTATTCACTGGTTTGGTGACACCTCAGCTAAAGAAGCACGTTTCATTATTGGGATAGTAACTACCCAAAACTAATTGTTCTGCTTACCATTTCCCTGTCTTTTTGTTTTATGCCTGAGTTTTAGTGATAATCGTTTTTACTTTTACATCTTATCTTAATGGTCTGCTGATAAATGTTACTGCTTGTACATGTTCAACTGCTCTTCCCACATTCCCCCAAATATCTTTGTGTCTGCAGCCTTTCCATACTCTTTTTTTAAACACCTTTATTAAATTATGCCTTAAGACATAGGCAAACATATATTAACAGAAAAGAAAACAAACTATTTTAACATTTTTCAAATTAAATGCATTATACATCACATGTATTTTCTTTGATATTGTCTTCAGTTCAACATTAGAAAAAATTTGCTGAATTTCTGCCTTCCCTTAAACCTCACTCCTACTCCTGAACATTATAATGCATGCATTGTCCCCACAATTTCTGTTTACCTCTATGTAATTTGCTCCTCCCCTTTTGTAAAGATCCCTCTTCTGCTTCTTTTATCTCTTTTATAATATTTAATACCTCAAATACAGTTGATGTAGACTTTGATTTCCATTTCCTAGTAATTGCTTTTTTGGCAGCTAACAGAGTTAAACTTAAAAAAGCCTTACTATGTTTAGACATACATGTTGTACAGATTTGGACTTAGTTGCATGCAATCATCACCTTGCCAGTTCACTCTTAAACAGTCAGTTAATAATTCTTATTTCTATTTTTATTGTTCCATTGTCACTAACACACTTTGCAAGCTAATAGTAAATAAAAAAATGTTGCATATTTAGTGTGGTATAATCACTGGCCCTTAGCTGTTTGCACTTCTGTATTACTGAACACTGAATGATGTAGCTACTCTTGTTTCATTTTCAGAATAAAGGTATCTAAGTTAGCTGGTTTGCAATATTTCATTGTATTATTTTCATATGTGTTAAGGTGGCAATATCTTTTTTCTTTCCACTTTTCCCGGTTAGGGGTCGCCACAGCGGATCACCTTGTCTGCTCATGATTGGCAGTGGAGTTTTATGGCGTTGAGTTGCCAGCCCAGTGCCCAACCTTCCACAGAAGGCACACACACACACACACGCACTCATGCCTAGGGCCAATTTAGAGTGTCTAATCCACCTACTGTCTTTGGGATGTGGAAGGAAACAGGGGGGACATGCAGACTCCGCACAGAAGGCACCACAGCCGAGGATCGAACCGGAGAACCTCTTGCTGTGAGGTGGCAATGCTAACCGCTGCACCACCGTGGCTGCCTGTTAAGGTGCAATATAAACAAAACAAATTATTATACCACAGAAAGTCTCAAGTTGAACTGAGTGTATAAAATTTTAAAGAGCAGAACATTTTTATAACAAAAGAGCAGTCCTTACTATGAAGATCTTTTAAAAAATGTTAAGACTAGCTTTTATTTCAAGCAGATGTTTTATATTATTAAAATAAGACCAGGTTATTAGCAATAAGATTTACAGTACATGATTGAATCATTCCTTCATTCTCCAGTTCCTGACAGTGAAAAGTAAAAGTCAAATATTATTTTGATGGAGTGTTTCTGTGAGTTACAGGAGAAGAACAGTTTGCAATAGAAACAAACAGACTTGAAAGAAATAGTATTAGGTTATGCATGTGGGAAAAAATGCTAACAATGAAGACATTGTCGTGGCATAGAGGGATAAAGCCCTAACTGTAGCCTAGGCAACTCCAGGTCCGATTAGTGGCTTGGGCATCTGAGGTACTGGCAGGGAGAGATGGGCATGTGTATCTGGGGTAACGGCATTCTTCAAAGATATGTTTCCCTTATTCATGTTCAAGGTGAAATTGCTCAAGCATCAGTAGCACACGAAAAAAGAAGAAGGACACAGTGCTGAATGGTGTTTCCCACAGGAAATCATTCTCAGTGAGGTTTCTAAGTGTGAGCTGGCAATGATTCACTTCTTTCAAGTTGGTGTGACTTTGGAGTTGGTATAGATAATGGGGGGCTTGTCCCACACATCCCAGAGTACAGGAGGTTTGCCCCCTGCAAAACATATATTTTTCATCATTTTGAGTTTTTGGAATTTTTTTCATCCTTTTGAAATGTTGACTTTCAAGAAGTCGACATTAGTTGTTCATTGCCATGTCTCTGAGTCAAACACTGTGTTATCCGATATGACTGTGCTAGTGTCCTTCCTACCAGTCCACACATTGTGGTAGTGTAAGCACCTCCCCCCTACACACACACACACACACACACACACACACACACACACACACACACACACACACAGTAGAGTAGTTAGAGTGGCGCGATAGCAAAGTGTGTGTGTATGTGTGTGTGTGTGTGTGTGTGTGGGGTTGTTCAGCCAATTCCAATCTCTAATGCAATATCAGCTTTTAAAAGCTTGTATTGCATTTGCAGTCAAACCTGAGTCCTGTTGTGCACTGTGTGTGGTCTAAATTGTAGCAACTACTTGCTACATTTGTAACAAGCAGTTTGCTACAGGTTATAACAAGAAGAATTTTTTTTTAATAAAATGGGTGAGGGGCTGGGCACAGAAATGGGACCTGAATGGCTAGGCAGGTGGGAGGTGAGGAGTGTGTTGTACATTAGGCCACCTGATTGATGATGTATCAGTAGAAGGAATATCCTTTTTGTTTTTGTTCTTCAGTGGAAGAGCTGTTGGGGTCATGGATCTGTAATAAATGGATCAGCGTAATATGATAAAATGCGTTTATTTATTTATTTATTTTTACTTTTTTTTTGCTCTTCACTCAAAGAGCTGAGGGAATGGGGAGCTGGCTCATGGCACTGGCTCTGGGCACTGGCTGAGCTGGCTACACTTCTTCAGACATGCGTATGTACACACACATACATACCCATACATTCTCACACACATCCACACAACCACAAACAAGCCCCTACACACTCACTCACAGTCGCAAAAGCACTCACACAACTGCATGCACAATTCAACACAAACACACACCCATGGATGGACTATACTTACATGTTGTCATTGTACAAGCTGCTGCAGGACTGAATGGGTGAATACTATGAAAAAGACTACATTAACACTTTCCTTCTGGATAACAAGTAGCCGAGTAGAGTGATTCTCTAAATATAAATTATTTTGCCAAGTTGGTTCAGAGCTGGAGTCATTTAAAGGTGGGCAGTAAATGGGTGATTAGCATTAGCTGCTGCTCCGGAATGCTGTTAGCATACACGTCCACACTCAGACCACTAGCCATAGTGTATCTTCCCATGAGTAAGAAGCCTTTGGTGTTAAGGTTTCTTTATTGCCATAATACGCCTTGTAAATCTGAGGGAATGTCTTGCTCTTTCAGCTTAATCAAAAATATTATGAACTGGTGTTATTTGTATGCTAGGAGGAAGAACTTGAAGGGTGCAGGTAAATAACACTGAACTAAATAAGGCTGACTGACTAGGTAATTCTCTGTTTTTCTGACATCAGCTATAAGTAATGTAATAACATTATCTGTAAAGGGGTGCTGATGACAGCTGGAGCTTCAGGTATTCTCCTCTTACTATGTAAAAGGAATCTCTTCCCATGGTGCCACTAACTGGTACTAGTGATATTAATGACTGCCAGATAATGCAGTATACAAGAGCTGACGACGGTCACATTTTGTTAATTTGATGCAGTCTCTCTTACTGTACTGTCAAAGAAAAACATATTTATTTTCACTGCACCATTATGTTCTGGCTAAGAGCAACCTGCAGACAATTATTCAAACAGAGGGCTCCAAATGCATTATGTGTTTTGTTATCCTGCAGTAAGCTGCAGAGTGGCGTAGTGCAGCCTTCCTTTGGTTAATCTACTGCTGACCCTGAAGTCTGATATTACAGTGCTGTTAGTAGTCAGCATGCTTAACAAATAACACTGTAGCTAAGTTCAAAGCTTTCTGACTTATGCTGCATGCTAATTCTCTTTTTGCCTTTGGCTCATGTCATGGCTGACAGGGTCTGCTTTGAATAAGCTGCTCCACCAATTAACACTCAAACAAGCCAAGAGACAAGTAAATAAATGCAGAAGTAGATTGACACTTTTGGAGAAAGAAGGTTGGCTGAAGGATAAAGACAACTGTGAAACTCATTTGCTCTTCTCCCCCTCTTCCCTTCCCCTCTTCCCCTCCCCTCCCCTCCCCATGGGTAGGATGTATGCTGCAGGACACACATCCCACTACTGATCTCTGGTAAATGCTGGGGGTCTGGCTTACAAATGAGTCAGGGCTTTTGAGAGTCTAGGATGAGAAAATAAGCAATAACTATGTTTCATTTTTAATTTTTTTTTAGTCTTAACAGTTAAGTAGCATGCCTTTGAAAGAAAAATAGCATACTGAGGGAAAATGTATGTGGACTTTGGTAAGGCAACAAGTTGTGATCAGACTCAAACCCCAGACCCAGAAATTAAGAGGCAGCAGCACAAATCCCTGCACTACCATTGTACCTAGCACAGGCATACTTTTTTTTATAGATTTGGATGATTATTTTCTTACACAGATACAGCATTCTTCCTTCTTTTTTATTTAATTTTTTCTTGCCCCCATGCTTGCCAGTTATTAAGCCTTTAAGAGGCTATCACCAAGGTACCTATGACTGTGCTTTTGTGCTCTTGCTGACATCCTAGCAGTGAGACCATTTTTCATGTATGAACCTAACCCCCACTCCTGGGGGTTAGGTGAGCAGTGGCACCCTCTGCACCAATAGGAGCTACCGTCACCAGCTTATGTTGCCATGTTCATCTTTTTCTGACCTGGCCCCTACTGCATGACTCGTCCGTACTCTCATTCGGAGCCCTGTCATTGGAGCCATGGTACAAGCTGGATGAGAACAACCATCTCTCCCCTCTAGGATGGTAATGTCTGTCTTCCCTGCCTGTGCCATCACACACTGAAATCACTAGTTGAATTCAGGTTGCCTGGGCTGTAGTTAGGACTTTATCATTTTGAATGTGCCTGGAACCACTCAGTTAGATGTCAGGTTGTACTGTTCTTTTCTGTTACTCATGCACATGCAGGAGCACATATAAAGCACATGGCAGCATACTGGGCTCGTCTATAGTATTTGCCTGAGAACTTCAATCAGTGCTGTGGCACAGTATGTTTAGGCTGTATAGTTTATCACCTTGCTTAAGATGCATAAATTGTTTTAGCACTGTTCTGCCATGACCCTGTATTTACTTGCATAACACCATTGGGGTATGCAACTGACTATGACATGTTTTGTCTTCTGAGCACCACAGGGAATATTAAAAGTTTTGCTACTACACTTTGCTATGTTTTGTATTTTTACATCTGTTAAATTTAAATAGCTATACATATATTTTGCTTCATTAAATATATATATATATATATATATATATATATATATATATATATATATATATATAAAAGAGTTCGCATTTGGTGCCCCCATTTTTAAACTATACTAAATAGGGCATTTTTAAAGAATTACTGGAATAATTTCAGGAGGTAATGAAATGTTTTGTATGTTCGTCATTAGTGAACCAGGTAATGACCGGTGACCAAGATGAAAAACAATGTGTATCGAAAGTTATGGTTGCTAGTGATAAAAGAGATAATGTTTTTGAAAGTTTGATCTCCTTTTAGTGCATGAAACATGAATATAATGCAGACTAAAATCTGACCATGAAAATATCATAGTCTTTTGGAAGAAAAGACAAACCTTGCAAAACATTCCATTAACTAAGAAAGAAAACTTTTTTAGAGCGTCAGAAAGTACGGATTGAATGACTAAGGTGTGCATACTTTTCTACCTGAATGTGAATTTGTTTCTTAAGGATTGCTGCCAAAAATGGAGGCTATAGTCATGAAAGTGTCAAAAGACAAGGACACATTAAATGAAATTGAATGGGGCATCGTCAAGTCTATACTTGTAGGGCCTTCATTTGCAAGAGGAAACAAGGATAAAGTGGTGTTTATGATGGTACATGTGTAGACAGTGTACAAGTAGACAGTCCAAGGGTTGTTCAGTATCCCTTCATTTTTTTTCTGACTGTGAAGAATTTGCATGTTGTACCTGTGTCCATATAAGTGTTCTGTATCTACTCTGTTTTCCTCCCAACTTCTGCATACATGTATGTTGATTATTTTGGTAGACTAAACTGTCCATGTATAATGGGTTTTTACTGAAATGTGCCTGAAAATAATCTGCACGGTTCAGTGCACTTAAGTGGTTAAAAAAATAAAGCTGCAAAAAAGAAAGTAATTAGATAGACTTCAGAGTTATTGTAAGTTCTGAAGAGTGAATGGCTGTTACAGCCTTGGTTTAGAGGTGGTGGGAAATAGGTCTGGATGTTTAGTTCTCACCAATAATCCCTTAATAGTTTACTGTTCAGATAGGTCCTCGGATTCAGATTCAGGATACCATTAGCAGTAAGCCCTACTGTGGCTGTTTTTCACTGGTGGTAGCCCTTTCCGATTCTTAAACATCCTGACTGCAGTGATTCAACATGGTCTGTAGACCATCATGATAGGTGTTCTCCACAGCCTTCTACAATATTAATGAGTCATGCTGGGACAGCAGCATATGATAATTAACAATGCACTCTCCCCCAGAAATGTGTATGATAAGAGATTTAATCAGCCAAGAAATTCAGATAATCACCCAACTGCGTAAATTAACATGGTCAGTTGTATTAATTAACATAGGCAAAAGGCCATGTTCACCCATTAATTTCAATGGGACAGATAATGTAAGAGGTAAGTGTCAAGGAGTTTACGAGAGAGGTAGTGGTGGTGTATTGTATGTGTGTGTGTGTGTGTGTGTGTGTGTGTGTGTGTGTGTGTGTGTGTGGTAATATATGTACATGTCTGCAGAGGTATAAGTGGCCTCAGGTGAGTGTAGTGTGTGTGTGTGTGTCTGTATTTGTATTTGTGTCTGGGGTTTGCAGTAGGGTGGTTATTTAGGGGATAGGTAGAGTACGTGTATGAGTGTGTGTGTGTGCATGTGTGAATGAATGAGTGTATCCGTGATTGTGATCAGGTGAGGGAAGGTTATGATCTACAGTAAAAATCTGTGTATATGTGGGACTGTCTTTGAGTTTGTGTGAGTGTGTACATGCACGTGTGTGTGTGTGTGTGTGTGTGTGTGTGTGTGTGTGTGTGTGTGTGTGTGTGTGTGTGTGTGGTAATATATGTGCATGTCTGCAGAGGTATAAGTGGCCTCAGGTGAGTGTAGTGTGTGTGTGTGTGTGTGTGTGTGTGTGTGTGTGTGTGTGTGTGTGTGTGTGTGTCTGTATTTGTATTTGTGTCTGGGGTTTGCAGTAGGATGGTTATTTAGGGGATAGGTAGAGTACGTGTATGAGTGTGTGTGTGCATGTGTGAATGAATGAGTGTATCCGTGAGTGTGATCAGGTGAGGGAAGGTTATGATCTACAGTAAAAATCTGTGTGTATGTGGGACTGTCTTTGAGTTTGTGTGAGTGTGTACATGCGCATGTACATGTGTGTGTGTGTGTGTGTGTGTGTGTGTGTGTGTGTGTGTGTGTGTTTGTAGCAGCATGAGTGCATGTCTGCAGAGGTATGAGTGGTCTCAGGTGAGTGTAATGTATGTGTGTGTGTGTGTGTGTGTGTGTGTGTGTGTGTGTGTGTGTGTGTGTGTGTGTGTGTGTGTTTGTAGCAGCATGAGTGCATGTCTGCAGAGGTATGAGTGGTCTCAGGTGAGTGTAATGTATGTGTGTGTGTGTGTGTGTGTGTGTGTGTGTGCGTGTGTATATACGCATGTGTATGGGTGAATGGATGAATGTATCCATGAGTGTGATCAGGTGAGGGAGAGTTCTGATCTAGGGTAAAAATCTGTGTGTATGTGGGACTGCCTTTGAGTTTGTGTGAGGATGCTCATTGTGCGCGCGTGTGTATGTTTGTAGCAGCATGAGCGCATGTCTGCAGAGGTATGAGTGGTCTCAGGTGAGTGTAGTGTGTGTGTGTATATGTGTGGAATGGAAGAAATAGGGAAAATGTGGTGGAATACAACACTGTTACTAATAAGTTTCATCGGGGAAGCTTAAAACTTGTCTATACAATATTTTAACGTATCAACTTTGTTTTGCTTGAGAACTTGTCATAAATAAACAGTTCATCTGTAAGACTAAATATTGGCAGTTTAATGCTGCACAATCTGCACAACATTTTCTTAAATCGCTATTTCTGGGTGTTCTGATTGTCACATGTGTGGTTTATTTAAACATTGTTGCTGGAACTAAAAAGCTAGTATTTTATCTGTTGTGTATGTATTCCAGGTTCCATTTCAGGTTTAGGATGATGTAGTGATATTAAGTATTGTGTGGTTATTGCCTATTTGCAGAGTTTGATTAAAGTTAATCCTCTTCTGTGAAGATTTAAGAATATAAAAAGATGGCAATTTTTTACAATAACATTTTCATGATCAATGTGCAAAGAGAGGCATTTTATTATAATTTGCTCTGAACTAATTTCCCTTTAAAGTTGTGCATTTTTAGATGACGTATGCTTTGTTTGTACATGATTTGTTTTGTATACAGGGTATCCTAAATGTATGATTTTGGCAATTGCTCAGATTAAGATACACTGAGTTTCACAGCAGCAGACCCAAACTTGTTTTACCCATGCACTGCCCAGTTAAAGAGCTCCCCTGCAATATACATCATCAATAGAATATATGTGCATTATTGCATATATTTAAAATATCTTCATATAATATGTATTTTGGATCATTGATTGGATATAGAACACCTTATAATGTGTGAATAAGGGGTCTGCCATTCCCCATTAACTGCACACTAGAATGGGTGGGTAAGGGGGCTGCCATTCCCCAATAACTGCACACTAGAATGGGTGGGTAAGGGGGCTGCCATTTGCTCATAACCCCACATTAGAACATGTAAATAAGGGGTTGCCATTTACTCATAACCCGCATTAGAATATGTGAATAAGGGGGCCACCAATTCCCCATAACCCTACATAACAGATCTTAAAAAGTATTATCACTGCATGGTCACCACCAGTACAATACAGAGTAACACAACTGCAATATTTATGCAGTGAGTCACTTTTGATTGAACATAGATTGGAATCCCAGAGTAAAGGGGCTGCCACCCCACCATAATAAATCTAAAAACACATTACCCACTAACCTCTGCAATAGCACAGCAGGACATGTCAGAGTGTGTGTGTGGGGGGGGGGGTTGCTTCCCCCATAGCCACTTCTGGTGAAGCTAATTCCCCCTATACCCACATCTGATGAAGCAACCCATGGATTTTTACAGTTAGAAGTCATATACAGCAATTTTTTGAGAAATAAAAATTTTGCTGTCCTCGTTGCATCTGTAACAGCCCTATTAAAGTCATCAGTAACATTCATTTCCAAGCGCTGGCAGACAAAACTGCAGATATGGTTTGTTAAGCGGTTGGTGAAGTAAATATTAACCTCTGTGCAGCTGCTGAAACGTCTCACATTCCAGTGCATCATGTTGTCAGAGTGCAAATCATGTTGGACCTCCTTCACCTATACAAATAGAAATGGTGTGTCTCAATGCACACTGTCATCTAATATTTTACAGAAGGTAATGTTCATACACAGAATAAACACAGGTGAAGGGCCAGCACCAATAACCACAATCCGACTGAATTGTTGGAAATGTGGCAGAAATCATTCACAAAAACATAGCTTATTTGTTTGTAGGGTAGATTTTATTTTCATTAGATAATCAGGTAAGTCCAGCTGAGCAGCATATATTTTCATTGAATGCCAAGGGAGTTTTAGTTGTTTGTCTTTTCGGCTTTTCCCGGTTAGGGGTCACCACAGCGGAACTCCGGTCCGCTAATTTGATTGGCAGTAGATTTTTATGGTGCCGAATTGCCAGCCCGACACCCAACCTTCAGTGAAGGCACGCCCATTCATGCATGTCTTTCGGCGGCCACTCGACCGCGGGGAGGACATGCAGACTCCACACAGAAGGCACTCTAAATCAGGAAATGCATCAGGGCATCATTAAGTTTTTGGGGATTCACTAATATGAAGTGTAGTTAGACTACTAAGAATGCAGCATGCATTGTTGCATTTAGGAAATATAGTGTGTTCAAACTTTAAATCCGATTAAAATTGTGAGAGGGTAAGAGATGACTTAGGGGACTGTGATTACATTGAAGGAGTATACCTGTTTCTTCATCCTTTAAAAAATTTCTTTTGATAAATTAATATGATTCATTATTGTATATTATTGTTTACTATCATATTTGTTAAAGTGCATTATGTACCACTCTTTTACTCAGCATAATGTTGTTTGCAGAAGCATTCCTCACAACTGCTTAACCTAAGAACTCTGAACAAAGACAAAAATAAGATGGGGCAGATTTTAAATTTTGCTCTTATAAACTAAGAAAGTTGCTATAATAATGGATTTTGCATTAGCTTTTCTAAAACATATGAAGTCTGAAACTCCAATATCTGTCATTATTTAACTTTAGTCCTCAACATTTTCACAGAAAACCACAAATTTTAAAAGGGACAGACAAAAAATATGAGGCAAAAATCTGAACATTCTGCAAAATTATGGGCAGTTGAGAGCATACCTCTCAAACTCATAATGCAAGAATCAGAGACACAGCTAAAGTGCTGGAGGGGGAAAGGCACAACAGGAATAGATTTTAAAACTTTCTTTTAGAACGTACAAGAATGTTTTCTTCCAGTAGCATGCATATTTCTGGAGGATATGAAAACTGAAACTGTCATTACTTAATGACTATAAACTTTAATGAGTCACAATAAAAACATACGCATTTTATGTGGACCAGACCAAAAATAAGAGTAAAAAATCTGGACATTCTTTGAAATTGTGGACAGTTAAGAGATATGTGCAGTAGTACTGACTTATTTATTTGTTTTAATTTATATTTACTAAGGTAGTAAAGTACATGTTAATAAATTTTATTTATTTATTTTACATTTGTTAACCAGGAAATTCCGACTGGACTAGGTCCATTTACAGCGGAGGCGTGGGGAGAAAAGCTCCACATTGTTAAGCAAGAGAAAAATATTTTTATGCAAAGTAGTGCAAGTTAAACAAGAGAGAAATATTTTTAAGTTAGTCAATACCTACGCACTAAAAGCTTATAGATGTTATGTTGAGTGAAAGGGTAGTGGATAATGAATTAATGCCACTACAGATATTATTAAAATGTTGCTAAGATATTATTTATTTATTTCCATCTGTTATCCAGGAAACATTGTATAATAAATCAAAACAGATAAGCCGGTAAATACAGTTTTATAAACATAGCATGAGTTACACATCAGTATCTATGAACTGTAACAATGGCAGAAAATTTGTAATTTTCAGAATGTGGTCATTGCAGATAAGACAAAAAGATGAAAAAAAAGTAATCTCAGTGTCACTACTTATAAGCTGCACATCCTGTTATCCATAAAATTGTTCCAGGGCAGAAAAGTTGTATTTCTGAAACCAGGTTCATTGCAATGTAGGAAAGACTGAAATAAAAATTGCAGATAAATACAGTTGTCATTTGAAATTAGCATCACAAGTAGGTAGTTTGTTCAGTAGTTACAATGTAGGCAAAATATGAGTACAGTGTTTGGCTAGGCGGAATTCAAACAAGTAAATTGTTTTCCTGAGCATCTCTTGGCAGCTTTATTACTTAAGGAACTCACAGAGTTCACAGAACTATACAAAACATACTTACATGATAGGAATATATCTGCAAAAATAGCCATTTTATGGTTATTAAATGGCAACAGCTGAAAATAATTTAACACTTTCCTACATGTACAAGGGCAACATTTCATAGGCTGAGTATTTTTTTTAAATGATAGAGGGGCAGTGAGGCTTGGATGTTATGTTGACACTACTGTCTCAGCTGCACCTTCAGTTGAAGTTAAGGTCTGTGACTGGGAGGTTATGAAGGCCTTGAGTGTATGCTTGTATATCCTCCTTATTTTAGGAGGGATCTTGTTCCAGAGTTTACCAGTACAGGATAAATCTTTTGACTCTGCATGCTTCTTAGGAAGAAAGTGATTTTCAAAACTAAGATGCAGAAAGAATGTTAAAAAAATGTTTGAGAATATTGGATGGGGCTCCCCCTCCCCAGCCCAAGCAAAATTTAGTTTTGTAGGTAACTTAAGTGATTACAGGGCCTGGAGAAATTCAAAAGGAATAATAAACTGATACTTGCATTACAGAGCTGCCACAACCTTCTTGAACTGTCTTCTTACAACTGTTTATTACAGAGCCTTTGTATATACACTCTAAAGGATAAATTTGCTTGACTTGTGTACTTGGGTAACTGGTATCAGTGATGGTCAATATTATACTACAAGTTATATGGGTCAAATAGCAGCTGTTTTTTACTTATAGGATTTATGCTAAACTGAGTGTCTTATAATGCACTGTTTTAAAGTCTGTTAACTCTAGAGAGAATTTCCATTTTGCTGATCAAATGCACAGCACTCTCCAAGAGCAGAACGAGTCAGTGTTGGAAGATGTGAGGAGGTTACATATTCAACACGAAAATAGCTTTTGACATATGCCACACTATGCTTGCTTTGTCACATAGTACTTTCTTTAATGAACTAAAGATAGTTGCCATAAATTTTCAGGGTTATATTGCTAACTCTAAAGTTGCTATTTTGCCATATTTGTAAACTCATAATTAAAGAGGGCTGCTAAGACTCACTCAGGAGCTGAAGATGGGTACAGGACTCCATCCTGCTGCATAATTATATGGAGAGTGTTTTACACTCTGACAGATGTCAGGGAGTTTTGATGGTTTCATTACCAACAGGCAGCTCCCCTGGTCTACTTTAAAATAAGGACTGTACAGGTTTTCAGTGAGAACTGCTTTTACTCCTTTCTCAAAGCATCAGGTGCTTTGTGATGTATCAGAGCATGTCTTCTCCAGATGTTGCATTGGAAGGGATTAGATAATATCCCATACATAGTAACTCAACTAGGGTTGTATTTAGTTTTGCTAGTAAAGGTTGAGCTGGTTCATAACAACTTTAATGCCTTAAAAATGGAAACTCAAATAGGTTTGGCTTTGTGCCTTTTGCCAGATCTTTTAGTTCTATACAAATTCAATGTCTGAAAAGTTTCAAATGTTAATATAAATAAACACTATTGTTCTGGTTATATTTTGTGTTGTTTAATATTTTGTCTGTTCTTCAATTTGCATTTGAATGTTGGAATCCCACAATTCCACTGGAGTGAATGGGGTTACATAATTATGTATGCACATTTTGTTTAAATCAGGGCCCAGATTTTTGGCCAGTTGTAGCTACTTTTCATTGGCCTTTGTCCAGGTTTTTGATGTTTCCAGGTTGAGAGGTATGCATCAGGGGCTTTTAAATGTCACTGTTACATCATGTAATAAGTTAATAGAACACTAAGTTTTGCAGCATGGAGCTTTTCCCAAACAATAAGGAGGGGGGGGGGTCACTTAAGAAATTAATAAAAATGAATAAAGCAACAGGTCTTGCATAACTTTGCATTTTGTGAGCAAAAAAAAGAATGAAAGTCTAATATCTGGCATTACAATCAGTGATTTACAAGGGCCAGGAAAAGAAAACAAAAAGCAACATCATGGATGTTCAGTAAATCCAGGGACAGTTTTGAGGTATGGAGGTGTGTGTATGTGTGTATGTGTGTGTGAGTGTGTGTGTGTGTGTGTGTGTGTGTGTGTGTGTGTGTGTGTGTATATATATATATACACACATATATATATATATATATATGTGCATGTGTGTGTGTGTGTGCGTATGTGCGTGTGTGTGTGTGTGTGTGTGTGTGTGTGTATATATATATATATATATATATATATATATATATATATATATATATGTGTGTGTGTGTGTGTGTGTGTGTCTAAATGCGTGCATATGAATTAGGAAGAGTGAATGAGGAAGACGTCTGTGCCAACATGATGAATGGGCAGCCAGGAGTAACACCATGTAATTCAGAAACACATGAATTATCCAGTAATGATGTCTTTCCTAATTGCAGCTAATTTGTCCCTAAATACCAGATTTTTGAATTTGCAAAAACTGTCCCTTTTTGTCAAAGTAGTTTCCACTTGCAGTGGGATTCTTTCTGAATACCAGCTAGGGTTTTATAATTCAGTGTTGAATCAGTAGGTTTTTGTCTTTTTAAATGCATCAGCAATAATTCTCCTTAACAAATACTAATCTAGTAGGGCATATAAAACATTGTATGATAAATATAAGAATCAAACAGAGGCGGTTAGAAAAGATTGAGAAGAGAGACTGGATAGGCACTACAATGGAACAACGGGAGAACATAAGTATGGCTCCCACATATGTAACAAAGTCCAGCAGGCTTAGGATTTTCACTTGTTAGTATTTGCATAGATATTTTATAGCACAAAGATTTAGAAGAATTTTTCTTTAAGTAGATAGCAAATGTTGAAGATGTGCTGGGGAACAAAGAGATAACTGGGAATGTGTTTTTGAGAGTGTAATGAGTTGGCAGATTTTAAAAATTCCCTAAAGAATACTCCATTAGAAATATTGGGGGAACAAATGGCTGTCATTAAGGAAACGATTCTTTTGAGCTGTGACATGAGACCTGAATTGCCTAGACACAGTAAGACCTTATAAAGTTTAATTCAGTTGGATGGCAAAAAAACAATTACTAGAGAGTGGAAATCAAAGTCTAAACCAATTGTATTTGAAGTTTTGAATATTATTAGAGAAATAAAAGAACTGGAAGGGGAATCTTTAGAAATTAGAAGGAACACATTACATAGAAATAAATGGAAACTGTGGGCTCAATGCATGGAGAATAATGTTCAGGAGGAGGAGTGAGGTTTAAGGGGATTGCAGGAATTTAGCAATCTATGTCATGTTGGACTGATGATAGTTACAAAGAAGGAAAATATATGTGATGTATAATTCATGTAAATTAAAAAATATATTAATATGGTTTGTTTTCTTTATTATTAATGTATGTGTATGTCTTATGTGATAATTTTAATAAAGGCGTTAATATAAAAATATTAATCTCTGTTTAATAATGCTGAGATATGCTGTACTACTGGAGGCATGTATATGGAAAATAGTGCTGTAATTTTATCAGATGCATTTAATTTTGGAAATCATCTATAGCTGGTGTAGGGGATTCAATCTGTAGAAATGTGGGTATTGTAATATGCGTCAATCATTTTTCAAAGGATATTAGAGTTCTTGAAAAGCATAATAGTCTCTGTTAATGACATTATGAAGACAGGAGGAAGGCTAACAGCATCAATGCAGTTTCCTGTCTTACTCTTCAGCAGCTCAGATAAATTACATTTCCGCAATTATTTTGCAACATGTGCCATCAACGTGTCTGTTACATACGTTTCCTAGTGTGTTAAGGTAGGCAGTTGTGCTCTATTTCTTTCAAGCCTGAGTTCTATGGGGGATTGATTTGGCTCCCTATTGGAAGTGTAAAACCCGATCACACCTCTCAACTGTCCAGATTTTTAGAGAATGTCCAGATTTTTGCCTCATATTTTCGGCTGGTTCCTCATAAAATGTGTGATTTTTCTGGCAAGTCATTGATGATTGAAGTCACTAAATAATGACAGACATTTGAGTTTCAGACGTCTCATCCTTCAGAAAATGTATGGTAATGAAAAACCTATTATTCTAGTGGCTTTCTATGTTTATAAGAGGAAAATTTAAAATCTGTCCCTATTTTTGGGCCTTTGTCCCCCTACTATTTTAGATATGTCCTGATTTCCTGCACTAAGAGGTTGAGAGGTATGAATCTGTTACTGTGAGTCTCCACTGAAAATTAAGCTGCAGTTCTAAAAATAAAATAGAAAAGTTAATTCTGAACCTTGTTACACTTTTAAGGCATTTTGGGGTCTGTCCCCCTTGCAGTTCTTCACCACTGCACTTATAATACAAGGTGGTGCTGAAAAGTTTCAAGCCCGACCAAGAAAGGAATGACATGGAGCCATGAAACTTACAAGTTGTTGAACATATTCACCCCAAAGTTCAACACACTTGGCACGTCATTTCTGAAGTTTCTGTAACCCTGCCAAAAGAAAATCTGAAGTCTGGTCACTGAAATACTGCTCTACTGCTGCAACCACCTCCGAATCACTCGAAAATTGCCCCTCTTTCAAACTCTTTTTAAGATTTGGAAACAGGAAATAGTCAGATGGAGCAAGATCTGGTGAGTAGGATGGATGGTCTGTGCACTCAAACCACAGTTTTGTCAAAACATCCATCATTTTACCAGCCTTGTGAACAGGTACATTGTCTTGCAAAAAGAGAGCTCCTTTCTGCAGCTTCCCTCTCCTTTTTTATTTCAATGCCTCCTTTAATTGGCATAGCAAGTCACAGTAGTATTCCGCATTAACTGTTTGGCCCCTTGGAAGATAGTAATTACAACACCTTCCTGATCCCAAAGCACTGTGGCCATGACCTTTCCTGCTGACGTTTGGGTCTTGAACTTCTCTGGCCTCGGTGAACGAGAAGGCTGCCATTGCATGGACTGTTGTTTTGTCTCAGGATCATAGTGGTGTAACCATGTTTCATCAACTGTAACTAGTCATTACAAAAAGTTTTCACCAGCTCAAAGAAAATGCTGAAAATAAGCTTGGAAGTCTCCACTCGATATCTTTTCTCGTCAGCATTCAAACATTTGAGCTCCCATTTGTCTGACAGCTTCTGCATACCCAGCTGTTTATGGATTATAAACCCAACACATTCCCTGGATATCTGTAGTGTCTCAGCAATGGTTTCAGCTGATATTCACCAATCTGCCAAAATCAGGTCATGGACATGGTCAACAATTTCTGGAGTTGGCACCGTTTGAGGCCTTATAGACCTTATTGCATCTTCGGTCTCGAAATCTCCATGGTAAAAGTTTGCATACCACTTCTTCACAGTTGAGTAAGAAGGGCACTTGTCACAATGTTTGCATCATACATTCATGGATTTCCTTTGGAGTTTTCTTCTGCAGTAATAGGAACTTCATGACATCTCGGAGTTCCACACTTTTTGTTGACATGGTTCAATCAATGATCTGAAACTATGTAAAAACATAGCATTACAGTTCTGCAACATGGCACTTTACAAGATGAAATAACACTCTTTTCAGCTGCAGAAGCAAAATAATGCTCAGAATTTAGAAAGTTTGTCAGGCTTAGAACTTTTCAGCACCTCCTCGTAAATCAATCACTGTACTTCAAAGTATGGAGAATATTTTTGAGATACTGTAGTCCTGGAAACAGTATATATATATATATATATATATATATATATATATATATATATATATGTGTGTGTGTGTGTGTGTGTGTGTGTGTATATGTGTGTGTGTGTGTGTGTGTGTGTGTGTGTGTGTCTGTGTATGTACTCCCCTATTTTCAGTCTTCTGAGGACTGCCATCACAGTCCTCTGATGTTCAATGCGCACCCTGTTGGGGGTTATATAATGACCTGAAGATCTCAGAAGTAGAATTCAGATCCATGTATCAAAGAATGGCCACGTGACATGTTCTGCCTAATGTGCTACTAAAAGTGAAAAGCAGACATGCACATAAACAGGATAATAAATATGCTGATGGTTGTAAGCCGATCAGAAATACTGTGAAATTTTTAGCGATTGGGTAAACTACCATGCTGTCAGCAGGTTACATGGCTATTCCACTGCTCATTTTCTGCCTTCTTTTGTTATATTTTAATAAATAAATCTATAAGCCAATATCAGCAAAGTTGTTTGCCTTATTCACCTGATCATCTGTTTTCATAAAACCAATGCATGATACTTCAGGCAGTGACTTGAACTATCCAAAACATAAAGTACAAACAGCTTATAGAGAGGGATGGACAGAGGGAGAGGGAGAGAGAGAGGGAGTAAAAATCTGAATATTCAGGATTCAACAGTGTCTCTAATGCTTTAAGGGGAAGATCAGTGCAGTTTGTTCTCTGTTCATTTGGTAAAAATGCAGCTGTGCTGGAGAATAACAGGAACAAGTTAATAAGGAGCTCACATTTAAAGACACTTTACGTTGTAAAGGGACAGCAATCAAAGCCTCTTTTAGGAATACTATGCAGCCTGTCTTTTTGTAGTTTTATGAAGGTCACTTTAAAGTCTGAAATGGCAAATTCAATTGAGATTGGAACCTTTAGAAATGCATTCAGAAGATTTAGATTGAAAGGTCTTATTATCTTTGCATTGTTAAGGAGAGAATTAAACTCCCACTGAATGCACTTACTGCACAGTGTTGGCTGTCTTTAATTTTTTTCTGTTCTTTTCAGAAAAAAAGAAAAAAATGCATAAGCTGTAAAAGCATAAATGCTGCTTTATGTTGTGTATGGTAGTTTGCTAAAAGATTCCTTTTTTGATTTTTGTGTTCTCTCTGATGCTGTCTTACTAGAAAGACTTGTTAAGACTTGTTGTCTTACTTACCGGAAAGGCCGCAAAAATACCTCACAAAGAGGATTACCTGCCTCAAACAGATGCCCTATGCTGACCGTCTCAAAAAACTCCAGCTTTACTCCATCGCATATCGCCTACTCAGAGGTGATCTCTGCCTAACATACAAAGCTATGTCAAACCCAGAGCTGTTGGACATGCTCCACTTAAAGAAATCCCAATCCCTCCGAGCTACACGCTCTAGGGACCTAAACCTTGTAACTACAATAAACAGAACATGCCGGAGGGATAGATTCCAGTCCCAGAGACCTCCCATACTCTGGAGTAAACTACCTATCTATATCGAACAAAGCTCCTCATTAGCACTCTTCAAGAAAAATCTTGATGATTGGATGGGAAATAGGAAATTCTCTCCGGGGATCACCTCTGTGGCTCTGCTCGACAGTGGCACAGGAAAATAATTTTCTTGGGTGGCAAAAGCCAGGGTACCTTTTTGGCTGGGCTTGTATAGGCCCCAGGGCCGATAGCCTAGTACCTATCTATGAACCTATGAACTACTTATAAAAATCTGTTAATGCTCATTAGAACGCTAAAATGCATTGCATTGTGTAATAGTTTACTTTTCCCAGCTGATATGTGGTGCTGTTATTTCCATAATAGGGCCCTGTGAAAATACTGAACATAGAACAAGGACCTAAACTCACATGAGAGTAGAAAAACCTTGCCAGTATTACACTGGAGAATAGGAGAGAGAAAGAGAGGTGTGTGTGTGTGTGTGTGTGTGTGTTTGTGTGTGTGTGTGTGTGTGTGTGTGTGTGTGTGTATGTGTGTGTGTGTGTGTGTGTGTGGAATATGGTAAAAACTTTCAAATATTCAGGTGCATAAGCTGGCTACCAGTTCATAGCATAACTCAGAAAGTATATTATTTGTATCTAGTGGCAAAGTATGCATGTTACAGTACAGAGGATAGTATATGTCCAACCATGTACAATATTCAGTAAGGAATGCAATGAACCTATAGAGAAGAGGATACATAAACATATCATAAATTATGACAAGGTGAAGGATCTATAGTTTGGGGCTCCACTGGTAGACAGTGACTATGCAATGGCATGATTCATACTAACCACAGAAAACAAACCAGGACTAGTAACAAGGACTGGAGTCTGGGATTAGAGGGAAAGCGGTCAAGTAGAGGAAGGTAGATGAGTTAATATGTCAGTAACTTAGAAAATGAGAGGAAAGCACAGGAACTGAGCAGCTATGAAGTGCAGAAACTAGGGCCCTTAAAAGCCCAGCTGTGCAACCCAAATGTGACCCACAAATTTGATTTATATGTAATTTACAGGGGGAGATTTACTGACTGCCTCTGTCCATCAAAGACATAGAAGCCAGACCAGGGGTGAATTTCAAATTGCCCATCCACTGGTCCGAGCTGCACTTAAATACGGTTAGGGAGGAACTCTACTTCAAATGGATAGGGAGTCTGTTCCAGAGAATGTGAATTATCTGAGAAACACACAGTATGTGTCTCTTTGATATGCCTATTTACATTACAAACAGAATTTATCTATTTTAATTGAGTAGTTCTGATTCTGTTTGTTTTATGGATGTGCAAAAGATACATCAATTTAACAACAAAAGTAGCTCAGGTATAAATCCAGAAGCAATAAATACAAAATGATAAAAGAAACAAAAGCTCTGGAAACACGAGCTGCTGTAACTGTAATATTTATTTTGCTCGTAAGTAAAACTTTCACAGACAAAAACTGCTTCTTCAGGTATCAAGATACATTTTTTTAAGAACCATTTTATACAGTCAAATTAGATCATAAAACAATCATTCAATTAATCCTTTAATTATTTAAAAATATTTAAACTTTAATAAAATAATTTAATTAAAATGAAGAAAACCCTGTGCATTATTAGTTAATTTTATTTTGTAATTCTTTTAAAATTGGTTTTAGGCTAAATGCATTATTCAGCCCTGGTGAACATTAACTAACTAATACTGCAAAAAGTCTTTGTTTTTAAGTAAGTTATTTTATTAAAGTTTAAGTGATTTTAAATAATTAAAAGATTAACTGAATGATTGTTTTATGATCTAATCTGACTGTATAAGTTGGTTCATAAAAAAAAATGTTGCATCTTGATGCCTGAAGAAGCAGTTTTTGTCTGTGAAAGTTTTATTTGCAAGCAACATAAATATTACAGTTACAGCAGCTCGTGGTTCCAGAGCTTTTGTTTCTTTTATCAAAAGATTCATCAAAACAGGGTCCAGGGATGTCTTATATGCCAGGCAAAGAGCACTTCTCAGAGGCCTGCATGATACTGAGTAAAGAGACAGGGCTTTAGGGTGATCAGCAGAGGACAGTCTTTACTCTCTGTATTCTTTTTGTAAGGAACCTCTGTGAACGTTCCAGTTGGTATATGTGTCTGGTACATACCCTAAAGGAGCATTATAGGTGTTATTGATGATTTAGTTACCTGGGGTGGCAGAATTCCCAAAAGGTACTATAATGCATTTCTTGGTATTGGGTTTTAAGCCATGGCTTTGGCACCAAGAGCTTGTCTGTATTAGACCTTACAGAACAGTGTTCTCATTATGGGGGGGGGGGGTTCAATGACTGCTTCTAGTTTGCATTCATTTGCAAACCTGGCTAGTCAGAGGTCTTTGACATTGGCTTTGACATCCAAGAAGTACATGCTAAAGAGGAGTCGGCCTAGCACAGAGCCCTGAGGGACTACATTGGTGACCGACCTCTTTGTGGAGGTAGCCTTACTAATTCTAACCTCCTGGGTCCTATCAGTGAGCCAGCTAGCTATCCACCATGTTATAAAGGGGTATATACTTAGTTCTGTAAGTTTGTTGACAATGCCCATGTGGGGTATTGTATCAAATGCCTTAGCCAGATTTAAGTTGGTAGTATGTACAGTTTTCCCCTTATCTCTCTCTTGAAAGCTCAGAAACTATTGACCTCAGATCTTTTGGTTAGGAACCTTTGGGGGGTCTTTCTAATCACTTGATTTGCTTAGTGACAAGTGAGATATAGCCAAAAGGGATTCAGGTATACCATGACTTTGGATAGAAGTCACTGGGATGAAGTTGGCTCTAAAATTTGATTGCAATGATATTGGTAATGTATATTGGGTTAGAATAGGAGGTGTCATTATGAACAGGTTCAGAGCAATGTAGGGTATTGCTTATTTAGTTTTCTAACATAGCTAAATAAGGATTCATGATTATCTTTGGCTTTAGTTACTCTCTGACATTCAAACCCTCCAGAATGAACTCACTCAAGTAAGCTTGGTGTACTTAAATGGGTTCAGACTAAATGCTGAAAAGTGTAGTATCATCATTTTTGGTAGACGACCCCTCCCCATGCTGTATAAACATCGCACCACTACAAAATGAAAATGTACTCAGGGATGCAGGAACTCTTTTGACCATCACATGACAATGGTTGTCAGGAACTCCTTTTATTTAACAGAGCCAATTGGTAAAGGAATATCACTGAAGTCTAGAGATGCAATCATTCCCTCATATTCAGAACTTGTCTAATCAATTATTGTGTACAATGTCCCCTTTGGAATGGATTTCAATAAGCATACCAAATGATTAGAAAGACCCCAAAGGTTCCTTACCAAAAAGATCAGAGGCCAATAGTCTCTGAGCCTTCAAGAGAGACTAGGAGCTCTATCCTTTTGAGGGGAGATATCTCTCCTACTTACACAGTTTTTCTGTACATCTTGTGTCTCCATATGCCCAATGGCTTCACCAACAGATAAATAAAATCCAGTGGAGGTATACATTTATATAATAAATTTCTCCTGCACATTAAGCAGTGCAGCTCATTATCTTCCTATAAACATAACCTAGATAACCAGATAGGGTGTCACAAATTTACTCTGGGATTGACTGGTATGGCCTTTTTGTAGAAAGGAGGTGTGGTCTGAGGGAGGGTACTTGCAAGTAGAGACTCTATGCATGTGCACGAAAGTGAGTACATCCATGGGGAGGGTGTAGGATGCACTCTCATTACCAAGTGTGTGCATTAGCAACCAGGACAGGAGATCAGACCAGTAAAGGAAAATCCTCAGATGGCTGTCTCGATGATGGCCTTCTCATGGCTATCTCATACCCAAAGTAAGTAGAAGAATGAATGGCTATTAACAGTAGTGAGAGATGGATGGTCAGCCATAACTGGGACAAAAATGACATAAGAAGGAAAAAGAAACTGAAAGACAACAAAGCACACCTACTTCAGAATATCTATATCTATATATCTAAGATGTTAAGATAAATGTTGTCAGCAATGGCATTAAAAAATAATGTGAAATCTGATCTAATTTGCAAATTCCCTTTTCAGATGGCTCACTCTTTTTTATGCTTTCCATCCTGGAAAATAATACTGCTGACAGATCATTGAATGTAGGGATGTCTTAGCAGCATAGATTCATTGTACAGGGTTAAATGAGATATCTTCTATTAAGCCAAATGTTCACATGACCAGTTTTACTGATGCTGATAATTCCACAGCAATATGTTGAAAATAAAAATGTGCTATTTGAGACCAAATTATGTAAATGGACTATTTAATAAATAACAAGGTCCTTCCTCCAAAAATAGGTCAGTAATCTGTTCAACTCATCCCCACAATGGAGCTCTAGATTTTTTTTTTGAAAACAAATTTTTTTGATTTTTAAATATAAACAAACAAATACATATGATTTTTACTGAATTCAATTTTGAGATCAGATTATTTAACAAATACAACATAAGTAAAGTATTTACAAAGACGTCCACTTATAAACACTATATTAGCATTAGTAAACATTACTGCTTTTATATACATACAAGTTCTTTTTCTAATAAATTCTGTAAATTATTCCACATATTATATGAAAAAGTTTTCCTGATGGATCTTGTTTTAATGGCCAATAATTCCAAATGACAAACTTCAGTAACAATAGTTTTAAATTCAGAGAAAGAGGGAGAGGCATTAGATTTCCAGTTTCTTGTTATGACTTTTCTAGCTACAGCTAGTATTGACCAAACCAGAGGATACTTATTTTTTTTAACACATGTGGGTTTTGGTGTATTAAAAAGAACCAAAGATTTAGAAAGTGTAAAGTTGTCAGAAAATAAAGCTTGGAATAATTTATTGATATTGTCCCAATAGTTTTTTTCAAACAACACAATCATGAAACATATGAGCCCAGTCTGCATTTTTTTCTAATTTGCATCTACAACAAAAATTATCTTTTCTATTCATTTTACTCATTATATGTGGTGTTAAAATGATCTGCTAATTTATTCAAAAAAGCAGTCTTATCACATTCCTCCATATTGAAGGAATCAGGCACACTATATGCAGATATCAGAAAGGGAATAAGCAATTTCTCCAGGTCATCTGCTATTGTTTTCATCTTATTTTGTATAAATGTAACAAAAAATCTCTGTTAATGCCAGTAAAGCCATAGCTATATGACAGTAATAAAAATGAGCCCAGAAGTTGGAGAAGTAATCTGTTCAACTCATCCCCACAATGGAGCTCTAGATTTTTTTTTAAAACAAATTTATTTTATTTTTAAATATAAACAAACAAATACATATGATTTTTACTGAATTCAATTTTGAGATAAGAAGATTATTTAACAAACACAGCATAGCTAAAGTATTTACAAAGACGTCCACTTATAAACACTATATTAGCATTAGTAAACATTACTGCTTTTATATACATACGAGTTCTTTTTCTAATAAATTCTGTAAATTACTCCACATATTATATGAAAACGTTTTCCTGATGGATCTTGTTTTAATGGCCAATAATTCCAAATGACAAATGTCAGTAACAATAGTTTTAAATTCAGAGAAAGAGGGAGAGGCATTAGATTTCCAATTTCTTGTTATGACTTTTCAAGCCACAGCTAGTGTTGACCAAACCAGAGGATACTTAATTTTTTAACATGTGGGTTTTGGTGTATTAAAAAGAACCAAAGATTTAGAAAGTGTAAAGTTGTTATTGTCAGAAAATAAAGCTTGGAATAGGTTATTGATATTGTCCCAATAGTTTTTTAAAACTACAAAATCATAAAACATATGAGTCCAGTCTGCATTTTTTCTAATTTGCATCTACAACAAAAATGATATTTTCTATTTGTTTTACTCATTATATGTGGTGTTAAAATGATCTGCTAATTTACTCAAAAAAGCAGTCTTATCACATTCCTCCATATTGAAGGAATCGGGCACACTATATGCAGATATCAGAAAGGGAATAAGCAATTTCTCCAGGTCATCTGCTATTGTTTTCATCATATCTTGGATAAATGTAACAAAAAAATCTCTGTTAATGCCAGTAAAGCCATAGCTATATGACAGTAATAAAAATGAGCCCAGAAGTTGGAGAAGTAATCTGTTCAACTCATCCCCACAATGGAGCTCTAGAATGTTTTTTTTGAAAACAAATTTATTTGATTTTTAAATATAAACAAACAAATACATATGGTATTTACTGAATTCAATTTTGAGATAAGAAGATTCTGTCCCCACTATCTAAGATATTCGAAAAATGCATCCACACACAACTTATGAATCACCTTCTCAATCAAAACTTACTCACCCCTACCCAACATGGCTTTCGCCCCTATCACAGCACAACTACTGCTCTACTATCCTTCACTCACACCATAGCAGAATCTCTAGGCAACAATAAACTTACTTCCTGTCTCTTTCTTGACCTCTCCAAAGCATTTGATACAGTGTCTCATCCACTACTACTATCTAAACTCACTAACTTTCACCTCTCCACCCCCCACCCTCAACTGGTTTGCTAGCTATCTGTCTGAACGCAAACAATCAGTTAAATGGCTCTCTTCCCCTTCTCCCTTCTTACCTCTCTCTACTGGTGTGCCACAAGGTTCCATCTTGGGTCCCCTCTTATTCAACATCTTCACCAATGACCTTTTCACCTCATGCCATCAGTCCTCACTTATACAATATGCAGACGACTCCACAATCATTTCTACAGCCAACAACATCTCTGACCTACACTCCCTAACCCAAACTGCTCTTCTTTCCACTGAACAATGGCTTTCAGAAAACTTACTGATTCTCAATCCTACTAAAACCAAACTCTTACTCTTCCTACCCCACTCTCTTAATCATCATAAATCCTCCTTTGTCATTACGTTGTGCAATAACACAACTATCCTACCTGACACCCACACAAAACTCCTTGGAGTCATTATCGACGATGAATTAAAATTCAATCAACACATACAGCAATGTATAAAGAAAACACATCAGAAATTAGGTCTATTATACCGAAACAAAAAATATCTCAGTCCCGAAGCTAGACTCACCCTAGGACAAGCACTCCTCCTCCCCTCACTCCTCTATGCTGCTCCAGTTCTCACAAATATCCAAAAAACTACCCTGAATAAACTCCAACAATCCTACCACAAAATAGCCAGATTCATCACCAACTCCCCAAACAACACACACCACTGCATTGCTTTGAAGTCTCTACAATGGCTAGAACTCCCACAACTACTACATCTCTATCAATTTCACATGTTGCACTCTGTGCTCTTTAAACCATCCTACTGTCCATCCTTATCTCTCCTTGTCTCTGTCTACACCCCATCTTGACCCCTCCGCACCTCTAATCAACAATTGCTTGATATTTACCACCCAAATAAGTCAGTGGGTACGCTACTCTACAAACACTCTGTGGCCCAAGCCTGGAACAAACTACCCCTTGACATTCGCTCAATCTCTCACACCCCACTATTTAAAAGAAAACTAAAGACTCATTTACTCAATTCCAGAATTTGCCCCTGCTATGACCCTACATAATTCTCTCCTCCCCCCACATTGGAATCACTCCATCTATCCCTGTCATACTTCTGAACTCTATCCCCACCAGTACAGTTACATAGCAAAAAAAAAAACCTTGTGCTGTCATTTAACTATTGTTAATGTTGTTTTGTTTATTATTTACTACTGTATTGTTTTGTTTTTTGTTTTACTACTGAAATGACTAGTTTTATTTCTATTGTTTGCTATACCTATATACTACTGTAGTGTTTTTTTATTGTACTATCTGGAGCTTTTCTCCTCGGGTCTCCACTGAAAATGGGACAAAATCCCAGTTGGACTAACCCGGTCAACACATGTCAATAAATAAATAAATAAAATAAATTTAACAAACACAGCATAACTAAAGTATTTACAAAGCCGTCCACTTATAAACACTATATTAGCATTAGTAAACATTACTGCTTTTATATACATACAAGTTCTTTTTCTAATAAATTCTGTAAATTATTCCACATATATGAAAAAGTTTTCCTGATGGATCTTGTTTTAATGGCCAATAATTCCAAATGACAAACTTCAGTAACAATAGTTTTAAATTCAGAGAAAGAGGAAGAGACATCAGATTTCCACTTTCTTGTTATGACTTTTCTAGCCACAGCTAAATTTGACCAAACCAGAGGATACTTAATTTTTTTAACACATGTGGGTTTTGGTGTATTAAAAAGAACCAAAGATTTAGAAAGTGTAAAGTTGTCAGAAAATAAAGCTTGGAATAGGTTATTGATATTGCCCCTATATTTTTTTAAAACTACACAATCATGAAACATATGAGCCCAGTCTGCATTTTTTTCTAATTTGCATCTACAACAAAAATGATCTTTTCTATTAATTTTACTCATTATATGTGGTGTTAAAATGATCTATACACACATTTCCATGTAATTAATATCCATTTAATTGAAGAAGTGGTCAATTTGGCTGATTCTGGTATAATGTTTTTTTATCTTGATCATTGGGTTGGTTATTATTAATTGCATAGGAATAGTCCAGAAACTTTCTGGACAGCTATATGTTTCTTCTTTAATTATATTGTAAATTTGTGAGAATTCACCTTTAATGGGAAATGTATGTGGAATGGTCATAATCAAGTAATTTAACAATTTAGGCAAATATTTTTTTAATTGTGGGTGGCATCAAATCAATTTCATTTAAAATGAACTGTCTACATGTTTGTATTTCTAACCATACATTTTTATTTAATTCAAACTCATATATCAAACTATCTGTAGTTTTCAAATCATCATTCATCATCATCTAACACCAATATATTAGATTCTTTTCTTTGAATAGTAACATTTTTGTAGGCTCAGAGGAGGATATAATTCTGTGTGAAAGCTATAGGGGAAAGGAGGAAAAACATTCTTTGTAAACTGGAAATTTATAGATAAAATTTCTAAAGTTGTTTAAAAGGAGTGATATATAATTAGATTTATATGTTAGTATAGTATATGTAGTAAATAACTCTTTTAATAGCCACATCAATTGATTATTTAGTATGGATAAGTTATGAGCTTTAGGCATAGAGAATAAATCAAAAGACAATACCTCCCAATATTTTTTCCATTTGGCAGTATAATCTATATCTATTAATAAATACACAGATTTAATTACCGAAGAAATTGTGTATAATCCAAGTCTGTGAAGCTATTATCTCCCCACTAGACCAATTTTTTATGTGATAAGTTAATGCCACTCTAGGTTTGTTTGGAAACCATAAAATGTTAATACTATTGAATTTAATTTTTTTATTATTGATTTTGGAGGAGGTAATGAAATTGACTGTATAATATAAACTATTTTTGTAAGTATTATCATTTTAATAATTGAGAGTCTCTCTTCTATTGTAAAAAAAAATATTCCAATTATTTATATGACTCTTGATAGGGTTTAAACTTTGATTGAAATTACGACATATTATATCTTTAATGTTTTTAGTTAGTATAATTCCCAGGTATGTTACTTGTTCTGATTGTGCTAAGTATTTAATAAATTTATTATCTAATTCATAGTTATTTGGATAGATAGGGAGTATTTTTGTTTTATTGTTATTAAAAACTAAGCCTGATTTTCTTTGAAAATTTTCCATAATTTTAAATAAGGATGCAATAGAAGAATTATTTCCTTCTAATGTGATAAGAATTATCATCTGCAAATAGTTGTATTTTTGATGATATACTTGAATTTATGTTAAAACCTTCAATATCTTTTTCCATCCTTATTAGGTTAACCCATGGTTCCATTATTGAGGACAGCCTTGTTTAGTGCCTTTAGAAATTTGTATATTTTGGGAGATGTTAGTACCTATTTTTATATAGGCTTGACTTCCCTTGTAAAGATGTGAGATTAAATTTATAAAATTATTAGAGAAGTTTAGCTCTTCCAATAACATAAACAAGTTATCCCAACTGAGTGAGCCAAAGGCACAATTTATATCTAGGTTTATGAGTGTTAATTTTTTTTTTATTTTTAGCAAAGTGAATCCCCAGGATTTATTAAACTCCATGCAGGAATAGTGCTATTCCTGCATGGAATGGTTTGTGTCTGTGTAGAACAGTAGTGCACCTTGCATATGCATGAAGACGCACTGCTGTTTAACCTACACAGACACAAACCATGAACGAGTGCAGGGGGCATGTCATTGTAGTACACAGACACTAAACACACCCCCTGCACTCAGAAAGTGCTGTATGGCACTTTTTAAGCTGAACTGGTATAATATTGGAGCCTTGCTCTAATATTATGCCAGTATTTCAGTGTCCGTGGATCATGTTTTGAGTCCCAAGGCAGGCAATTTATTTTCCTATGTGAAAGTAGTGTTAAAATTATTTTAGTAAACTTAAATTATGTAGCAACCTTTTTTTGTCAACCAGGGTAGTGTAGCAGTTCCAAAAGTGAGATGTCAGTGTAGAAAAGATGTGAAACCCCCATATAAACACAAGTGCCCCATACAGTATAGTCACACAAGAATATAAGTTAATGAAAGCACATGGGGGATTCATGGAAGGAAAACATAAAATTATAATGTGTATATAAATATTATTTTACAATAAAAATATATTAGTATAATATGCTTAAACATGCCTTCAGCAATCTGTATCTGTCAGACCTTGTTCTACCCAGCAATAAAATAGTAATCCCTGCCAAGTCTTGAACCCAGGATACTGTCCTCTACAATCACAGCAAAATGCCACTATACCAACTGAGCTGTGAAAAATTGCAATGCTTTAACAAACATATCATGCATTCTGGTCATTTAACATTAATGAAAAAAGCAACAGTCCCAAATGTCAAACCCATGATCCTGAATACTATAGTCAGAGGAATGTACCACTACACCATCTGAGCTGTAGGAAATAATGTTTTTTTTTCAAACATATCATGCAGTACAGACATACAACATATATATATATAAATATATATATATATATATATATATATATATATATATATACATATATATATATATATATATATATATATATATATATATATATATATATATATATGTCTGATGAAGCATATATATGAAAAAGTAGAGTCATAATATAGATTATGTATATATATATATATATATATATATATATATATATATATATAGGAAGGGAAATATATTATTATTATTATTATTAACATTTGTTTACCAGGATTGTCCAACTGGACACCAAATGTCCTTTTTCAGCAGAGTCCTGGGGAGAAAAACTCCACTAGGTTACATAACATGTTATTTAGAAGAAAATAAATGTTACAAGATATGTAGGTGAGCCTAAGTACATTATAAATACAATCAACTTCATAGAAGAGGAGAAAAAAGAAGAAAAGTATGACAGGTAATTACATTTAGTTAAATCTGCATAGGGTAGAGTATAAGGCTGTGGAAACCTGTTCAATATGGGTAGCTATGGATAGTAATAATGTAGTAGAGGTGGGTTCAGGGAGGATCATTACAGTTACATAAAACGTTTTCATAGAGTTGTGATTTGAGGAGTTTTTAAATGTGGTAGAGTGGTTTTGATTTCTGAGATGTGGGTGTAGTGTGCTCCATATTTTTGCAACTTCATAAGGGAATACAGATTCCCCTGAGCTATTTTTACATGGAATGACTTCTACTAGGGCTTTGTTACTAGATCGAAGTTGCCTTTTATTACTATGGAAGTTTAGTAGGCCTGTTAGGGTAGGGGATTTATCAGGATGGTACAGTATTTGATGGACTAAAATGAGTTGGTGGTAGTGAAGTAGAATTCTAACCAGTGTAGTTTATGTAGGGATTGGCAGTGGTGAGAGCGTGATTTAGCACTAGTTGCAAACCTACTATTTTGTAGTAACATGTAGAGAGTTTGTTAAGATCGGTTTTATTTAGATTTATTAATACTGGGGATGCATAGAGTAGGGTTGATAGGAGATGAGTTTTGGTTATGGCAGCTCTGGAATCAGAGGTTATGAATTTGTTGCTACAATAAAGGCAGCCTAGTTTTTTGTGAACTTTGGAGATGGTTAGGGATATGTGTTTATTGAATTTAAGTTGGTGGTCAGTTGTAAGTCCTAGTAGTTTGGCCTTGGAAACAGGAGTTATGATGGTCTTATTGGCTGAAAGAATGGAGAAGGTGAGATTAAAGTTCTTTGTTGGGTTGAGTAGCATTAGTTGTGTTTTTTTAGGGTTCAATATTAGCTGTGAGTTTTCTAGCCATTTTTCTATTTCTCAGAATGTTTCTTGAGCTCAGATTTGTAGCAGCTGGAAATCGGGTGCAGAGCAGATCAGGGTAGTGTCATCTGCATATTGGATAATGTTGGACTATGTGATTGCTAAGTGGAGTGGATTTGTAAAGACATTGAATAGAAGGGGACCAAGTATTGAACCTTATGGTACACCACATTTGACTGGGAGAGGGGAGGAAAGTGAGTTGTGCCATTTAACAGATTGAGAGCAGTAGCTTAGGTAGCTATGGAACCATTGTAGTGTAGCATTATCAAGGTTCAGTTTGGAAAGGGAGGATAGTAGTTTATTGTGTGAAACTGTATCAAATGCCTTTGATAGATCAAGGAACGTGGCAGAAACAAGTTGCTATTGGTTTCTGTATGTGTTTATGGTATTGGTGAAGTTAATAAGGGCAGTGGTGATGCTATGTCCGGGTCAAAATCTGTGTTGAGTTTGTGAAAGTAGGTTGTTGGAGAGTAGATTGGACAGGAGTTGGTGATGGATAGATCTTTCTAGGATTTTGATAGGGATGAAAGAATTGCAATGGGGTGGTAGTTGGATAGGTAAGTGGAGGTGCCACCCTTATGAAGGGGAATGATGTATGAGGTTTCCATAGTGATGGAACATAGCACTCATTGATGGATCTATTTATTAATATTGAGATTTGGTAGGATATGGCCCTAGATGCAAGCTTGAGGAATTTGTCTGGGAGGTTGTGTACAGCAAGGGTGGTTGGCTTCAGTTTGGATGGTTGATATAGATGCTGGCTTGAGTGAAAAGGGAGTGGAATTAAGTTTGGCATTGATGATTGGTAGGTGGTTTTGGGGTTAGTATCATTTATTAGCTTTAGGATGGTGGAGTAAAATAGTTGTTAAAGCTGGATGCTATCTCAAGGTTGGTACCTTCTATGTTTGGTGGTGGTGTGGTGGTTTTTCCATGTTGTAGGATGCCATTCACTGCAGCCCAGAATTTCTGTGTGTTGTTACTATATTTATTTTGTAGGGTTAAGTAGGAATTTTGTTTGTCTAGCCTAACCTGCTTTTTTGCCTTATTTCTATGTTCTATGTAGGTTTGTCTAGTTGTGGCTGTTTTAAGTAATTTCCAGGACTTACATGCTTTGTCCCTTTGTTTTAATAGGACCTTAGTGGTTTTAAGTAACCAGGGGGCAGGATTACTATGTAATCCAATTGTTTTTATTGGAGTTAGATGGTTTAGGATTGTTAGGAATGTGGAATTAAACAACTGAACTGCATTGTCCAGGAGTAGAGTTTTGGTGGGAGCCCAGTTACAGGATTTTAATGTGTCAGTGAATAGGTCTAAGGGAGAGTTTTTGTAGGAATGGGTTTGTAGATGGGAGGGTGGGTTGTTACATTTAAGCTTGTGCTGAAGTAGAAAGTTGGGTTATGGTCACTGAGAGAATTGGGTAGTGTACCACTTTGATGAGCAGTGTTGGGTTGATTAGTGAGTATCTAATCTAATATGGATACCCTTTTGGTGGCTTTATCTGTACAGGTGGGAGTTTGGATGAGTTGGGTAAAGTTATATAGATTAATGTGGTTAGTAGGTGTTGGGGAGTGGATGGAGTTGCAGTCAATGTTAACATCACCTAGCAGTAAGGTTTCATGAGGGAGGGAGTGGGAAGCCCAGTAGAGGATTGATTCTAGGGTGTTTATGTTATCACCTGATGTGATATATATATATATATATATATATATATATATATATATATATATATATATATATATATATAGATATATATATATATTTAAAACTAGCAAGGTTAGATGTTTGTGTTGGTTTAGGTGAAGTGTGGCGAGTAATGTTTCAGCATTATTGAAGTTTGTAAGGTTTTCTTTTGTGAAACATGGATCTTTAAGATAGATTTGTATAATAGGGTAACACCTCCACCTCTTTTCTGTGGTCTGTCTATCCTTAGAATGTTATAACCTGGTGGGGTTACAGAGTTGCTTTTGACATGAGGTTTAAGCCATGTTTCTGTTATGGGGATTATGTCAGGGTTATATAAAGAGATAGTTGAATGAAGTTCATCTGTTTTGTTCATAATACGACGGATGTTCAAATTTAGTATTAGTAGGTCAGAGGGTTTGTGCTTAAGTGGAAGGTGGGTGTTATTTGTGTTTATGAGAGTAGATACTGGGCTTGAATTGGGGTGGATGTTACCTCCTCTTAGTAATTCAGCTGCTATGTTGGAAAGAGTTTTGAGATAGGAAACTAATAGACAATGATATATATAGCTAGAATGTGTTTTAATTTCTGGGATGTATTTTATTGGTGGCGTGATTAGGGGGAGGGACGGTCTATGGTTGATTAGAGATGTGTCTAAATGTATGTGGGGGTGGAATGTGGAAAGGGGTAAGGTAGGGGATTTATTGTTGTTGACATGGGAGAATGAAAAATGATAGGAGGTGCTGGAGGAGATTAAACGGAGGGCTATATATGAGAGAAATAGCAATAGTAGGGAGGGGTGATGCTGAGAGTAGAGGGTGTGATGATAATTGAATTGGTTGTAAAAAGGAGGGTAAGAAGAAGGTCAAAAAGTTGTATGGTAAGCTATGGGTGTGGCTGAATTTGATTGGTTGGTTGTAGGATGTGCTGGATGATCAGATGATAATGGGTATGAATAAATCTATGAGTAGTTGGGGTGGGTGGGAAATGCGGGCAGGGTAGCCGAGCGAAGTGAGCCTGAGCATTAGTGAGGGCAAATGGAGTGGGGCTGCACCAAGGAGTGCAGATAACTGACTGCATAAAACTATCAGTAAGGTGGTGAATTAAGTAGAAATGGAGAAATGGCCAGTACTAATACTGTAAAGACTACAGAAGACAAGTATTTACCAAATTACAAACAAGAAGAGGTTTAAGTGATAAAAATATCAAAAAAAAACAGATTGAGTTGGGGGGTTGACAGAGGGAGAAATTTCCCTTAGGTGTCTAGGCTGTGGTGTTGTATGGCCTATAGGGAGTGTTGGAAGGTGATGTGTAGCTAATGATGTTAGGCAGATATTAACCTTTTGCCTAGAACAACAGAAGGGCTGATGATACCCCTGCCCCTGGGGAATTCTCAAGGATAGCTGCTTGTGCTCAATAATGGGGGCCATTGACTGGCACTGTATTATACTGTTTATGCCTGGAACAACAGAAAGTCTGCAGGTTCTCCTTTCCTGGGGCATTCACAAGGGTAAATGGTTGCTTGTGCTCAGAAAAGTGGGGAGCCATTCTCTGATGGGAGGCACTGTATTTAAACCCCTTAGGTGTCCTTGCTTTGCTGCCTTCCTCCTTTTGGTTCTGAAGGTCTGGATGGTGCCTCTGCAAGTGACTATAGTGATGCCTGCACTGCTCATCTGAGCAAGGTATGCCAGTGGTATATATATATATATATATATATATATATATATATATATATATATATATATATATATATATATATGTGCGTGTGTGTGTGTGTCTGTGTGTGTGTGTGTGTGTGTGTGTATATGTAACATGCATAGCAGTTATACCTCAGAACCATCCCTCTCTACCTGTTAGTGCAATAAACCTGTACAAAGGCTATAAAAGGGGGGGGGGGGGTGGGCCACCTATATGGACATATTTCAAATATTGCCATTACAAATGAAGACAGTTGCTACAGCAACAGGGTGAGTTTCAGCACACAATTAATGAAGGATATGAGGATGGAAACTGAAATGTTATGTCATTATTTAGTGACATAAATCCTTGGATCATCACTGTGATTTACCGGACAAATACAAATAAATTGTGGAACTGAACAAAAGTATGGGCCATACATCCGGACATTCTGCGAAAATCCCGGCAGTGGAGATGTATGCTTGGAACCCCTTAGTGCAATGAATCTGGACCAAGCCTGACAAAGTCAGGGGACAAAGGCATGAAATAGGGACATATCCAAAATACATCAGATAAGCTGAGAAAGTTGATGCAGTAACACTGTATGTCCTAACATATATCAACTGAAATATCACAATTCCAGGACTCAGTTGCTTCCCATTATTTAGTGACCTCAATCCCCACATCATCCCACTGATGTGTCAGGAATACACAACAGTTATGTACACATGTATTAGCAGATATAACAGGCACTACAGGGATGTAACACTACTGGAAAACAGACACTGGTGTGAAAGTGCATACCCCCATAAAATTGCACCACAGTTACAGCAACATACCAGTAAGCAAACTGAACACTACAGTATAATGACTGTGTGAGCAAAAAATCCCTTTTGCCACTCACACATTACCCCTAAATATACTACCCCATGTTACAGTGTAGTGGGAATCGTGAGGTGTTACGGACATGTCATGGACTGCATGTACAAACATATACAGGCAATAGGGAACCAGAAACTGGAGCAGATCATACAGTCAAATAGAAAGGGCCAATGACAGTCGCATGTACCCCCTCCCTAAACAGCCCAAATAACATGTACACACTACACTGCTACACAATCCTGACAGTCTTTTAACAATGAACAGACATGCACAGAGCTCTCAAATGTACAGTTTCCCACAGAATGTATAGGTACAGGACTCATATCTATGGCCGCTTCCTTGTTACATGTTTGGGGGGGGTCTATAACATTTCTGGGATGGTAGTAGGAATGAATGCAATAAATAATGATACTACAAACCTCTGAACCTCTTAGTGCATGACATCTGGACAAAGCCTGACATAATTGGGGGGCAGAGGCCCAAACACAGGCGTATACTGGACAAATTGCAGTGATAAATGTAGACAGTTGCTCGTGTTACCGGCTTTGTTGTAACATATCTTTTTTGAGGGATATGAAGTCAGTAACACCAATGGATGTTAGCATTTACTGACTGCATTCCCCAGAGTATCCTACCCATTAGCCAAGGACAACAATTGTCTGGTGAACAGACCAAACATATGAGCCACACATCTGGACAGAGTCTAGACCTCTGGACAGTATAGAGGTATGACCGCAGTGATGTAACAGAATGGAAATCCCCTGACAGCTACCAAACATGTCACCCAGCACCTTATGAAGTGCAGTAAGACCAGTATGACACTCCCCCACATCACCTCTGGGAAATTACCCATGTATATTCAAATATAGCATGCACTACAGGGATGGAACTGTAGTGAAAAGCAGAGAGTCATGCAAAAATGTCCACACAGAAACATTTGCAACACAGTCACAGCAACATACCAGTACCCAAAATGAACACTAGAGTAGAACAACTGTCTGAACAAACATATCCTGATTGCCAGTCACATACTTCACCAAGATATTACTGGCCCAATTCACAGTGTACTGGGAATTCTGAGGTGTTACAGGACATTTCAGTCAGCCCCTACAAGCATGCAGACATGATAGACTGTCAGCAGCTGTAGCAGCATGCAGAGTTCAGATAGGTAAAGGATGTATGGCACTCATATCTTCTAGTCTCACTACCCAGCCCAACAAACCTCTACGCACAACACTGCTACACAATCTTGGCAGTCTGTTCACAATGGCCAGACAGACATAACTGTCATATCTACAGCTGTCCACAGATTTACCAGGGTGTGGAACCATAATCCTGGCCACCACTGCATACCATGGCCAGGAGTCTGCCAGGTCATTGGCATGATAACTGGAGTGCGGTTGGTAATTAATGATATACCATACCTCTGCAACTTGTAGTGCAGGACACCTGGACAACGCAGTATGTACTTCTTCGACAGGGGGCTGGAAAGAGGGACATATCACACATAATGGAGTTACAAACTGAAACAGTAGCTGGTGTTACACGTGTTGTAATATAACATCCCTGAAGGATATGATGTCTGGAACACCAATGGATGTCAACAGTTACTAACTACAATCCTCACATTATCCTATTATATAAGATATTTTAAAAGTTGTTATGACATCACTTCCTTTCTTCATCTTATATATGTTTGACTTAGTTTATTTCTTTTGTTTGTTCTCTGAAGAAGCCATGCCAGTGAGCACGGCGAAAACGCTTTTAAATAATAAATTTGCGTTTAGAACCTTTGGTGAAGTGGTTTCCATTTGGTTGGCTGGAGCAAGGTGCCCGTGGTCTTTTCATTCTTCATCCTCACATTATCCTACCAAACCCACAAAAACAGATGCTGTGCGAGGAACAGACCAAGCATAACAGGCAAACATCTGGCCAGTCTGTGGACAACATGCCAGTTGTGAGGTATTTCAGAGGCATATCAATGTCAGATGTCAAGTCACCCAGTAAATGCATGTCCAGACTAACCCTGTAAAGCTAGCAACCCAACATGTGTATAACAGCACTAATGACATACAATCTGTACCCAGTTCTGAATCTTTGTCCCCCATGTTGTTGGCCTGTCTCCACATGTCCTGTCCCATGAATTATTTCCACCTACTGTCTGTAAAGCTGTAGCCCCCACACCTCCATAATGTCCCCCACACAGGCAAGGAAAATGGGAGAGGCTCACATGAAGGGCGTCCAATATGTTGGAACTAATAGCAGTGTCCAGGCCCACACTACAATACTATGTGAGCACCTACATAGCTTTATGGCCTCAGCAATACATGACAGGACAACATCAACCCCCTCAAGGTAGGCGGAATGCTTGTGGTGGACAGCAGCAATACACAACTACCATCATAGGTGGAAATAATCGCAGGATGGGCCAAGAAGGCACAAGTGCCTCATTGGAAGCCATGTCACCTTGTTCTGCACAAGCAAATAAGGTCACAGGTGATGTACCCTAAGGCTGTCTTTGAGTGCAAACTGGAGACATCCACCAAGGCCAATCACTAGGCCTTCCAGATGTGTGTCTGCAATTCCAGAGGCAACACACATATCTGCTCTGTAGTGGTGCTCAGTAACACCACATACACATATGCCATGGATATATGTAACCTGCTGCAGACAGGTGAAGTATAAACATCACCACCCTGTCCCCCATAGGTACACATGTGTGTGCACAGCACCTGCTCCCCTCCCACATGATCAGGAAGCAGATCTGTAATGCCCTCTCAAAGGCAACACATAGAGGTCTCCATAGGCCTGATACCATTCCTGGCTGCATCCAACATGAACATAGGCATGGGCTGTCAGACCCATTCTGCAGTGTAGTCAACAACAGCCTGAGTACCTGTGTCATCCCATCTGCACAGAGGACAGACAGACAGTTGATAGAAAACAGGTTATGCATTAGCATTAATGTTCAGAAGGATACAAGTCTGAAATTGAAATGTATGCCATAATGTCATGATAGCAGTCCTCAATGACATGGCCGAAAACTTCAATGCTCTCCATTTATATAGTAATATAATATTAATATCAAATAGGCGATAAGTAAAATATACAGCTCAAATCCCCAAACCAAGATAGTGTAGTGGTCAGAGTCCCAGCTTTGCATGCAGATGTACACGGTCAAGTAATACAACAGGCAATCCAAATTTACATGGGAAAGCAGTGTTAAAAGTGCTATGTTAACATTAAAATATGTGGTAAGTTATTTTTGTTACCCAGGGTAGGGTAGCTGGTGTAAAATGGATGTGTGAGTGCATATAACATGTGAAAACACCTATGTATACATGTGTCCCATACTGAATAGTTACACCCCTTGCTACTGTAATGAAAGCACATACAGCCATGTCATATAAGGGAAATGATATACACTTACAAATGAAGTCATTAGTGTAGTATATTATGAGAATGAACTGTGGGCAATGGTTAGCAATGCTCAGCTATGCTTAGCAGGTTTAACAATACATTTCTGTTGCCCTCACCTCTCTCTGTGGTTTGTGTCCAAATTCACCTCCAAAGTCAGTATGAATGCACAGCTGTTGTAGTATAAGAAATGGACAGCTATGGACCTCCTGTACACCTGTCCTGCACATCTGTAGCTATCTTCTATATTGTTCTTCCCTCTGTGTTCCCCTTTTCCACCACTTTCCTATCACCCCTTTCTCTTTTCTTTTAAAGAATTAGTGCGGGTGCAAGCGTGTGTAAGTGGCTGTAAGAGAAACAAAATTATTAGCCCCGCCAAGTCTTGAACCCAAGGCCCTATACACCATAGTCAAAGCAATGTACCACTACACCATTTGAGCTATAGGGATTGCTGATGCTTTTTCCAATATATGCTCATTTAACAGTAGGGAGAAGATTCCATAGAATCAGTCAGGCCTTGTATTTATACATATACACATGTATATATGTATGAGATGCATATATATGGACAAATATATACATAATATAAATAGTGATATACGTATAAAATACACACACACACTCACACACACACACACACACACGCATATGCATATATATATATATATATATATATATATATATATATATATATATATATATGTATAGAAACTATACATATATAGAAATAATAAAATACACACACAGACACACACACACACACACACACACACACACACACATATATATATATATATATATATATATATATATATATATATATATATATATATACTCATAACATGTAGTGGAGTCATACCTCAGAACCATACCTACCAATCCCTTACTGCAAGAAATCTGGCTCAAGGCTGTCCAAATGGGGGGAAATGGAACAAAACTAGGGACATATTTGTAGAACATAAATGTAGAATGTTGCCAGAGTGACAGGGTATGTTTCAGCATACATGTTCTGACGGATGTGAGTTCTGAAACTGAAATGTATGTCATCATTTACTGTCAGAAATCCTCAGATCCTCACACTGATTTACCAGGGATATGAAAATAATGCATCTGTGGAACAGACCAGAAATATGAGCAATAAATCTGGACATACTGCAACAATCTAGGCAGTACCGAGGTAGGCTTAGAACCCCTTAGTGCAACAAACCTGGGCCAGGCCTGACAAAGTGGGGGGAGAAAGCCATGGAAATAGAGACATATCTGAAATACTGTAGTAGATATGCCTACACAGTTGCTGCAGCAACACCCTCATGTCTGTCCTAACCTATATTGACTGAAATAACACAAGTCCAACACGAAATTACCTCCCACTAGTTAGTGACTGAAACCCTCACATCAGCCTACTGATGTGTCAGAAATACACAACACTTATGGGGGCCAGGCAACACTGTGTCCTACAAATATCTGGACATGACATCACATTAGGGAAACTACACTCAGCTGCTAAGCATGTCACCAAGCACTGTCCAAACTACAGTCAGACTGACACAACACTAACCCAAATTTGCTAGGGGGAATTACACATGTATTGGCAAATATATCAGGCACTACAGGGATGTCACAGCACTGAAAAACAGACATCAGTGTGAAAGTGCACACCCACATACAATTCAACCTCAGTCGCAGTAACATACCAGTAAGCCAAAGGAACAGTACACTATAAGGACTGTGTGAAAAAAAACATCTCAACATGTTTGCCACTCACACACTACCCCTACATATACTGGCCCAATTCACAGTGTAATCTGATGCCTGTCTTTGGTATTGGACATGTCTCAGTCTGCCCCTACAAACATATACAGCTGATAGAGCACCAGAAACTGGAGCGGCATGCAATGTCAGAAAGAAAAGGACCCATGACACTTACATATACCCCTATCCCTAGATAGGCCAAACAACACATTCACAATACAATGCTACACAATCCTGACAGTCTATCAACAATCACCAGAAATACACAGACCTCTCAACTGTACAGAGTCCCACAGAATGTCTGGGCTTTCCCCTCATATATAAGGCCTCCTACACATAACATGTCTGTCAGCCCAATACATCACTGGGATGATATCAGGAATGAAGTCAAGATATAATGATATACCATACCTATCCACCTCTTACTGCATGACATGTGGACAAAGCCTGATGTACTTGGGGGCAGAGGCCCAAATACAGGTGCATTATTGACATATTGCTGTTATAAACTGAGAAAGTTGCTGGTGTAACAGTTTGTTGTAACGTATCTGTTCTGAGGGATATGAGGCAAGAAGCATACATGGATGTTACCATATACTGACTGCAATCCTCAGAGTATGCTACTGAATTTCCAAGGGCACAAAATGTGTGAGTAACACACCCAGTATAAGAGTCCAAACTCTGGCCAGTCTTCGGATAGCCCTACAGTTGAGAGTTATGTCAACCACATAACACTGTCAGACTTAAAATCAAGCAGAGCAGTCATATCCACACAAACCCTGTCAAACTAGCATTACTTCAACTGTATAACAGCAGTACTTACATTCTGTCCCTATATCTGGAACATTCTCTCCCAGTTTGTTGGGCTGTCTCCACAGTCTTTGTTGTAAGAGGTATTTCCAACTACCCTCTGTAATGCTGTTTGTCACACACCTCCATGAAGTCCTACTCACAGGTAAGGAAAAGGGGCAATGCTCACATGAAGTACTCAGTTATAGGAGTGTGTTTCTATGCTGTTAAGTATAGGAATGATACCACAACTGTTCTACATGCAATTAGCAAGTGGGGACTCCAGTTGATGCACAGACCATCAGCTGCTCATGAGCATTACCTACAAAAGTCAAGCTGCTGCCTATGCAAAACAGATGTATATCCTACATCTGTCTCAGAGAGAGAGAGAGAGAGAGAGAGAGAGAGAGACAAACAGACAGACATACAGACACACACACACACACACACACACACACACACACACACACACACACACACTGAAAGTGAAGGATTATACCAACTGAACCGAAAAAAAAACAGGTATGTCAAACAATTAAGCATGTAATGGAATGTAGTAGGGGTATGTAAACATGGAAAACAGAAAGTTCAACAAATATTATGTCTCAAAAACACTTGCTGTACTGATATATTGCTGATCAGAACCTATGGCCAGAGCATCTGTGTCTATCTGCAGTGACATAGAACACAGCTCAGGGCCCTGAGTCACCCCAGAAAAGGATGGCTCACATATGACCACTACTGGAATGTGTGTTGAACAATACTGACTGTGACACTGCTAGGCCAGATACTGGGATGTTGGAGATATCCATGTGTTAATTGTGAATACAAATATGATATACATGTTTGCCTCAGAAATGTGATGGACCTATACAGGATATTTGCATACTGAAATACTGTCACAGCGGTGTGTGTTGAACTGCATGTGATATACTGAGCTCATACCATTCAACTGTCCAATGTTATGCACACTGACCATATGTGTGCCTCATATTTGTAGTTATTTCATAAGAGTTGTGTTATGTCTGGCAAATAACTGGAAACCTGTGAAAACTGACATTACAACATCACCTTCTCTTTCTTCCGACTGTTCCCATTAGGGTTTCCCGCAGCAGCTCATCTGTCTCCATGTCTTCCAGTCCTGTGCATCTTGTTCTGTCACACCAACCCACCTGCATGTTCACTATCACCAAACATACACCTTATCTCAGGCCTTCCTCTTTTCCTCTTACCTGGCAGCCTCATCCTTTCCCAAATATACTCAGCATGCCTCCTCATCACATGTCCAAACCAACATAATCCTGCCACTCTCTGGCTTTGTCCCCAAGCTGTACAACCTGGGCTGACCCCTTAACATACATATTCCTAATCCTGTCCACCCTTGTCACACACAGTGCAAATTTTAACATCATTAACTCTGCTACATCCAGCTCTGACTCGTGCCTTTTTTTTCAATGCCAATGTCTCCAACCCATATAACATAGCTGACATCACTACCCTCTTGTAGACCTTCCCTATCAATCTTAATGGTACTCATCTGTCACAGATCACTCTTGACACTCTTCTCACTGCCCACATCCTGCCTGTACTCTCTTCTCCACCTCTCCCCCACACTTGCCATTACTCTGAACTGTTGTTCCCAAGTATTTAAACCTATCCACCTTTGCAAACTGTACTCCCTGAATCCTCACCATTCCTCCATCCTCTCTCTCATTCACACACATATAGTCTGTCTTAGTCCTGCTGACCATCATTCCTCCCCTCTCTAGACCATGCCTCCACCTCTCCAGGGTCTCCATTTTCCCTACTCTCACTACAGACCACAATGTCATCTGCAAACAGCACAGTCTACGGGGACTCCTGTCTGATCATGTCTGTCAACCTGTCCATCACCACTGCAAATAAGAAAGGGCTCATAGCTGATCCCTGATGTACTCCCACCTCCACTTTAAACACACCTGTCACTCCCAGCTCAGAACTCACCACTGTCACACTAGCCTTGTACATATCCTGTAGCATTCTTATGGATTCCTCCTACTCCTTACCTCCTCATACAATACCACAACTCCTCTCTAGGCATCCTGTCTTATGCTGTCTCTAAGTAAACAAAGACACAATGCAGCTACTTCCAACCTTCTCTGTACATCTCCATCAACACTCTCAGAGCAAACATTGCATCTGCACTGCTCTTTCCTGGCAATAAACCATACTGCTGATCAGAAATCTTCACCTCCCTTCTTAACCTAGTTTCCACCACACTTTACCATTACCTCATGCTGTGACTGATCAATAGTATCCTTCTGTAGTTATTACAACTCTGCACACCACCCTTATTCTCATAATCAGTAGCAAGCACATTTTATCCACTTTTCATGCATCCTCTCACTTTCCAAGATTACAGTAAACAATCCGGTTAAAAAGACCACTGCCATTTCACCTAAACACCTCCATGCTTCCACAGGTATGTCATCTGGACCAATAGCCTTTCCATTCTTAAACCTCTTCATAGCTATCCTTACTTCCTCCATGATAATCTGTTGCACTTCCTGATTCGCCAAACCCGCATCATCCAATCTTTTCTCTCTCATTCTCTTCATTCAACAGGCAATTATCCTTTATCAGCCTTATTTGCTGAACATCCTTCCTAGCTATGTGCCTCTGTTTAGCCAATTGGTACAGGTCCTGTTCTCCATCCTTGGTGTCCAACCTTACATACAACCCTTCAGATGCCCCATCTTCAGCCTTTGCCACCACTCTCTTTGCCATGCGCCCCATCTCCTTATACTCCTGCCTACTTTCTTCATCTGTCTGACAATCCCAATTCTCCTTCACCAACCTATTTCTCTGTATACTCCCCTGTACTTCCTCATTCCACTACCAGGGCTCCTTGTCCTCCTTCCTCTGTGCAGATGTCACACCAAGCCCCATTCTACTCATCTCCCTTACTAGCTTGGATGTAGTTACCCAGATATTTGCCAACTCTTCACTGCCACCCACTGCCTGTCTTAACTCTTCCCTGAACTCAAACTCACAATCACCCTTTCTCAGTATCCACCATTTGATCAGTGGTGCTACCCTCACACTCCTCCTCCTCTTCTTGATCACCAATGCCATCCCACAGACCAACATTCCATGCTGCCTAACTACACTTTTCCCTGTCACCACTTTAGAGTTTCCAGTCTCCTTCAAACAGGCTGACCTGCATAGGAGATAATCCACATGTGTGCATCTTCCTCCACTCTCGTATGTCACCCTATGCCCCTTGGTCTTGTAAAACTACGTAGTCACCACATCCATGTCCAATCTCTTTTGCAAACTCCACTACCATCTCACCTTCTGCATTCCTTTGCTTAACACCATACCTACCCATCACTTCTGCATCCCCTCTGTCCCCATCACTAACATGCCCAATGAAATCTGCACCAATCACCACTCTCTCACCCTTGGGTACACTCATCACCACTTCATCCAACTACTCCAAAGTACATCTGTCTCATCCATCACACACACAATTAGCAGAGCATATGCACTAACAACTACCGTCATTACACCATCAATTCCCAGGCTCCTAAACATCACTCTACCTGACACTCTTATCACCTCTACAAACACTCTTGGCATAATGTTCCTTCAGGTTAACTCCGATACACACATCCATACACCACTTCCATCTGGTCTCTGGCACACACAATATATCCATCTTTCTTCTGTCCATCATATCAGCTAGCTCTGTCCCCATACCAATCATACTCACAACATTAACAGTTTTTACCCTCACTAGCACACATAGCCTTTCTCCTCTCTGCCATATGAGTGTCAGACATCCTCCAGGGTATGTCTATGAATGCAAAGACTAGTGTACTATCAAATGACGTATGTGTGTTACAGCAATATGAAGAAAGTGTCACTAATTTTGGTCCATAGCCCACCATGTATGTGTGGTGTCCTCCAGATGCCCTGCCCTAACAGGTTGACATGAATGACTGAGCAGCAAGAGTGTGATTATAGTGTGCCATACTGACATAGAACAGAAATGTATAGCAGGTATTACCTGTGCATATGTATGTACGGGTAGGTGTACCTGGCTGCCTCATAACAACTGACATGGGATGCAAAACGTCAGGTAAATAAGTTGTACATGTTGTACACGTGTGTAATCTTAGTTTCTGTGCATCCAACAGAGTTACACTTCTACAGCTAATGGTTGTTGCATTGTCCTAACACAGGCATGGGTACTAGAATAGGCATGGGTATCACACTTAAATCGGAGAGGTGTCCAACTGTGTTATGACCTTGTGTCCATGCCTATGACAAACAGATATATGACCATCCACATAGCTGTATGGCCTCAGCAATACCTTACTTGAAAACCTGTCACCACCAAAGTAGAGTAATCCCCTTTGCTGGACAGCAGCAATGCAGAAAGGACATAATGAGATGCTATATTGGCTGTACAGGGCAAAGTAGGATCATGCACCAATGGGGGAGCATGTCAACCTTTGTCTGAACAAGCATATTAGTTCACAGGTGGATGACTGTAAGGCTAACTATGAATACAAATTGGACACATCCACTAAGGACAATCACAAGGCCATCTTCACATATGTCTGCAGTCTCAGAGGCAACAACCCAGCCCACCCTGTAATGGTGATCAATCACACCACATACACAGTCACACCATAGCTTTAGCCAAACTGCTGCAGACAGGTTTAGGGCAAACATCACCCCCTAGTGCACCATCAGTATAGGTGGATGTGGACAGCACAGGCACCCCTCCCCTCATCTTTATGGATCAGGTGCAAACTGCCTAATCAAAGTAAACAAAAGCAAGTCCCCTTGGGGCCTGATAACATTCCTGTCTGCAGCCTACATGAACCCAGGCATATGCTTCCAGCTCCATTACACACTGTATACAAGCAAAGCCTGAGCACCATTGACATCCCATCTGCAAGGAACATGGCTACTGTCATCCCTCTACACAAACGTCATTGATGAATGGTGGTTTATGCAATGTACTGACCTTCATTGGGGTGAACATGACACATCAGGACAAGAAGTACAATGCATGTCCATACAGTGCTGCTAGGTACTGGGGTATGATGTGTTTGTAAGTGGTGGCTAACAATAGGCAATATTCATGTGTTGGCTCTGTAAAGAACTCTGGGCAATGTCTAAGGTCATGTGATGTGTTTCCCTGTTAATGTCTTCCAGGTGCCATGCAGAGGCAACCTGCATACACTGCTGCAGAGACAGCAGCCATCACGGAAGTTGTAATAACACACTATGCTGTTCTTTTTGGCCATAGCTGGCAAAATCTGCAGGAGCAGACTGCCCCGTGGGATGATCTTGTCAACAGAGTGAACATCTTGGGCCACCATGGATGAACATATGATCAGGTCAGGCATAGAGCAACTGACCTGATATGTTGTGCCTGGCAAGGGGCTGCTGCTGTAGCGAGGGACTGTACTGCTACCGGTGGAGGCCCAGCCACACAGGCCCCTTGCCAACCTCGAGGAAGCCCCCACAGAATATCAAATACGTGAAACACCAGTCGTGGAGGTGGGTGGCACCTAGACAACAGGCAAGGAGCGTGCAGGTAAGGCCAACGTGCACATCGGTGTAATGAGCTAGCAGTGAAACTGTCTTCTATAGAGTCTCTAGATGAATATGTCAGTGCAAAATGGATTAGTGGGTGGGATTTAGTAATGCACGCAAGTGCACATCTATGGTGAAGGACAGCAAATCGTGTAATATCATAGTGTGTACTGTACCGGTGCAGAAAAGTAGCATTCATGTTGTACAAATGCCATATGTGAATCCGCTGACAATATCTCTCCCCCACAGCTACATAGGTCTCTCTGGTCTGCATGTCGGACAGCAGCCTGAAGCCAGTAAGTATGATTTTTTTCCTGTTGTGGCTCAGCAGTACCCCAGGCATGTTAAGGTCATGCATGTGACCATGCACACAACTGTTGCACTCAGCCATTGGGCAATATCTGCATGTTCAGCTGTGGTGATGTTTACTGCATTGCATCACGGTGGTTATCACAGGGGCCTATTTGCAGGAGATGTCACATATCTGTAGCATACCTCACAACCTGTCATTGCAGGACATCTGGACAAAGACTGACAAAATGGGGGGGACAAAGGCCAAAAACTAAGGTCATATTGTATAAATTAGTGTTATACAGTGCATATAAATGGTGTACATACCTGTTAGAATGCCAGGTATTTGTGATATATAAAAATGAGAGCACAATAGACAATTTCAAATTCCTGCCAACCTGTCATATGACCTATAACCTGTACAATTCAATTGTAAAGCAAACAAATCTGTTATGGGAACAATTATGACACATAATCGTACAACAACCTAGATGCATATGTGTGCACAGGCTGAAGCTAATACTGTGTTGACACAGCTTTCAATATAATTACAGCATTACATCTTATTGTGTACACACTTGCCATCAATTACAGAGACTCTTTGATTGACAGCAAATAATGATCAGCTGTCCTACCAAGATTATCCTAACATATAACCAGTTGCCTGCTACAGCAACAACCATGGTCCATATAGAGCTGATGAGGCTGCTAAGGGACCACATTTTTGAGATATATCAGCCTGGAGAAGGGTACCAAAACATTTCCACAGTATTGCATATACAATGGAATGCTGTGCAGACAGTCATCAAAAGGTGGTGAAAATATGGGGCTACAGTGACATTGCGAAGGAGTGGACATACCTCCAATTTCTATGAGAATACAACAGCAATACTGGCCAGAGAGGCTGTCAGGAACCCTACAGCAACAGTGAAGGAGTAGCAGGAATCTCTGGCAAGTACTGGGTGTGTACTACATGTGACAACAATCTTCCATGGTTTCCATACATCTCGCCTATAGGGTAGGGTTGGAAGATGGCAGAAGTTCCTCACACCAAACATTATCCAGGCCTGGAGAAAGTCTGAAATCAATACATCAGGTCTCCAAAAAGCAAAGGGAAAATATGTCATGGCCATATGGGACCAAGGTTGAACTCTTTGGCCACAGTTCTGACAGGTTTGTATGGCACAATAACACCACTGTACATCACCACAGCAACACCACCCCATGGTGAAGCATGGTGATGGCATTGTCCTGCTTTGGGGTTGCTGTTCACAAGCTGGAACTGGGGCTGTAGGCAAGTTTGAGTGGATTATAAAAAGTTCCAAATACCAGTCCCTTGTGTCTCCATTCCTTCTGGTGTCTGCCACATAGCTGTGGATGGAGAGGAATTCCACCTTTCCACACAACAATGGTCCAAACCATACATCCTAATCAACAAAAGGATGGCTTCACCAGAACACATGCAGCATTCTGCACTGGCCCAGCCAGAGCCCACACCTACATCCAATAGAAAATATGCAGGGTGACCTAAAGAGGGGAGTGCACAGGAGATGCCCTTGCAATCTGACATAGCTGGAGGTGTTTTGCAAGGAAGAGTGTACAAACATTGGCAAGTCAAGATGTGCCATGCTGATAGACACCTTCCCAAGAAGACTGAATGCTATGATAAAATCAAAAGGTGCTTTAGCAGAGTATTACTGTAAGTGTGTGCACACTCATGCAACCAGCCTATTGTACCTATTCCATTTACCATATGTTACCCGTGACTGATGTGTATGTTCTCCAGTTGGATTGTACAGGTTGTATGTCATATGAAATGAAGGAAAATTTATGACCTGATTTCTGAGGTCTCATGTGATATATCACAAAATCCTGGCATGTTAACAGGAGTGTATACACGTACTATATAAACTGTAAGCTTGGGAAGTTGTGTGACTAACCACCTTTATTTTAACATACATGTATTGCAGGTTATGCAGTCTGCACCTCAAATTATGAAATCAATCAATGACACCATTCCACAAGTCATCCCAATAATGTATCAGACAAACACAGGAGTTATGGGGAACAGACCAAAAATATGAGCCAGACATCTAGACATTCATCAAAACTCTGTACAGTTGGGAGGTATGTTGTGTAGGAGTTGCTACAGTGCTATACAGGTGAACAGCAATAATGTTTACATGGGTGCAGTGTGTGCTAGGTGAAGGCCCATCACCTGCTAACACCACTCATGTATCACAGAGGTATATATTAGTAGTAACAGTAATTGGAAAGGGCTGCAATGCATGATTCTGAGGGTTTGTCCAGAGTGTGTATGTTATTGTCTGACTGTGTGTCGTGAATGTCCCCAGTTGGCTAATGTGAGGTCTGTGTAATGCCTTTGAGGCACCTCACCTGTATGAGTGTGTGTGTCTGTGTGTGTGTGTGTGTGTGTGTGTGTGTGTGTGTGTGTGTGTGTGTGTGTGTGTGTGTGTGTGTTTGTGTATGGCCCAGCAAACCTTATAGTCCATGTAGTAATTTACACATGTTGTTTTTTCCTCACAGGTGGACATGGCCGCGGCCCCTCCTGCTCTGATTCTAATGTCAGTGTCTCTGCAGACTCTGACAATGATGATGCTCCTATTGAGGCACAAGTGGGGTTGTCAGGGGCTGAATCTGTGCCATCAGTTGGCATCCCACTGTTATCAACCCCATCCCGGCACACAGTCACAATGCCCACACATACCCCATCACCAGTGGCCACAGATAATGGACAGTTGGTGGGTGGTGACATGGAACAGGCTATAGTGTGGTGACTATGGTAAGTAGCCATAGCTAGAGTGCTGGTGAGGTCCCACACAGGCAGATGAGCAGGGGTTCTCAGAGGAGGATTGCAGCCCATCATGCCCCTGTTGCAAGTGCCACAGCAGCAGTCACCAGACACATGTTTCAGTCCATCATGGAGGTACAGGCACATAATGAATGTAACATCAGACATATATATATATATATATATATATATATATATATATATATATATATATATATATATATACAGGTCATGGATGAACACATCCCTAGTGTCTGTGGCGATATTTGTGAACTCGCTGAAGCCACCTGTGAGTGTACTGAGGTCATGGATAAATGGTGGGGGGAGATCTTGGCACTCCTTGACTGTGGAATATCAGTGCTTGAGCATTTGGCGGGGGATGGACAGCAGCCATGTGGATGTAGGGCAGCACCACGATCAGCTGAGGGTCTGCATGGCCATGCACCATCATGTTCCCGTACTGGCAGTACCACCAACACTACTGAAGGGGGTGTGCTGTCCATGCCATGATGCAGCAGGCCATGGGCACATGGTCCTGGCTGGTCCCAACAGGGACACAAATCCAGCAGACAGCAGTCACCATCAGGAAGTAGTACTGCATCCAGATGTGGCCCTGGTGGTGCCAGTGAGACCCCTGGCAGGACCAGTTCCCATGTCCATGGCTAGAGACGGTGAACTGTACACCCTGCCATGTACGGCCCACAGTTGTCCAAACTACCCCTGTGTAGGGCGGCCACATGGCATGACTGTGTGCATACAAATGCACACGCATCATCATCAGACAAGTCACTACACACACACACACACACACACACACACACACACACACACACACACACGCACACACATGCATGCACACACACACACACACACACACACACACACACACACACACACACACACACACACACACACACACACACACACACACACACACACACACACACACACACACACACACCACCCCTGCACAGCCCATTTAATGAACACTCCACAAACACACACACATGATGTCAACTGTATGGCCAGCCTAGGCCTCTGACAAACCCACAGCACACCCTGTACATATGATGATACCTGGGCTACATCCCTGTCATCCATACCATCAATGCAGAGACATGCTAATATGAGTCTGATGCACAGGGTGAATATAGTACAGTGTAGCTATATAATACTATTTGTGGTGATGTTTGCTCGCATTTGTTATGGGTACACATACAGGTGTATGTACCTTATAACCGGGATGCATTATTGCTGTTAGTACCACTGACTGAATGCTGTATTCTGTTTGTGTTCCAGGTGTCTGTGTCTCTGCAGGCGGTGGCTCTGCAAACATTCCCAAGAGAGAGTATGGCACAGTGGGAATACACCAACAGTGTCATAGGCAAGGTACAGCTTTATATGTACATGTACCAGGTGTGTATGCATGCAACAGTGTGTGAGGGACACTGTTGTCAGACAGTGTGACCTTGCATACATACCCCTTGTCACAGACATTTAGCCTTCAGACATGTCAGTTCAGTGTTGTGGTGTAGTACCACAGGCTCATACATATAGAACAGGTTACTGGAGTACTATCAGCAGGTCTCTCACCAGCATAGCCATTACATTAACTGCAACAAATTCACCTGTCAACACATGTTGGCCCTGACATTTCTTTCCCATACACTCAACCCTGATGCAGTTGATGAGGGCATGCATGATACTGTGTATGACTGGTTTGTGGTATGTATTCCTGAGTTCACTGGGTTGAACAAGGAGACAAAATGGTATATCCTTTGCATACACACAGTAAGGACTGACACAGAAGATGTGCACACAGTAACATAAATACAGTTGGCAATAGACAGATTAGTAAACCTACATTTCTACTTTGATGTACTGTACTACTACATACACATGACATGCCCCACATAGATTATATGCATGGGACATAACACACCACCTCTTACAACACATAATGTTCTGAATGCCTTTATGGATGGTGAGATAACCGACCAGAAATAGGATGTGGATTCATGGATTACTCCTACAAGCCTGGACAAGTGATAGTGTAGCAGACATTGTATCAGCATGAGGTTTCAGTCAGGTATGATGCCTTATGTTGGCATGTGTGTCACTACACTCACTATGACCAATATGGCAACAATATCACATACATGGTCATTGGAAAAGGACACAGACCACATATAGTTTGCAAACATCTGGATATTCCATAGGCATCTGTACAGAGGACTGTTATGGCATGCACAATGGTTTAACATGCTGCATATGAGGCATATGCCTTTACCACACTGTATAAAGTAATGCCATTGGGAGGTGGTAAACAGGCATGGGTTGTACACAAGTCAAATGGTATCAGCCAAACAGGATATGATCTTCACCCAAAGACAGGCACACACTCAGTTGCCAGTATTGAGATTAGAACCACTACCTATCTAGTTATTTTTACTATAGTTTTTTGCAGTTATCAACCGTGCCACAGAGCTTACATAATTTCACCTCATCCCAAGGTACTTCTAAGGTGAATGACATCAGCAGGCCTAGTAAAGCAGGGTGATAGGAAGTTTACAGGGTGGTACACAACTCAAAATGGTGTAACACACAGTATATGACTCTCACACAAATACACACAACAGTTGCCAGTAGTGAAATTAGAATCCCTACCTATCTAGTTATTTCTACTATAGTGTTACGCAGTTATCAGATGCACCACGGAGCTTACATAATTTCACCTTGTCCCAAGGTACGTCTAAGGTGAATGACTTCAGCAGGCCTAGTAAAGTAGGGTGATGGGAAGTTTACAAGGTGATACAATACTCAAAATGGTATAACACAGATAGTATATGACTCTCACACAAATACACAAACAGTTGCCAGTAGTGAGATTAGAATCCCTACCTATCTAGTTATTTCTACTATAGTGTTACGCAGTTATCGGATGCACCATGGTGCTTACATAATTTCACCTTGCCCCAAGGTACGTCTAAGGTGAATGACTTCAGCAGGCTTAGTAAAGTAGGGTGATGGGAATTTTACAGGGTGGTACAATACTCAAAATGGTATAACACACATAGTATATGACTCACACACACACACACACACACACACACACACACACACACACACACACACACACACACACACACACACACACACACACACTCACACACACACACACCACCTCTGCACAGCCCATTTAATGAACACTCCACAAACACACACACATGATATCAACCATATGGCCAGCCTAGGCCTCTGACAAACCCACAGCACACCCTGTACATATGATGATACCTGGGCTACATCCCTGTCATCCATACCATCGATGCAGAGACATGCTAATATGGGTCTGATGCACAGGGTGAATATAGTACAGTGTAGCTATATAATACTATGTGTGGTGATGTTTGCTCGCATTTGTTATGGGTACACATACAGGTGTATGTACCTTATAACCGGGATGCATTATTGCTGTTAGTACCACTGACTGAATGCTGTATTCTGTTTGTGTTCCAGGTGTCTGTGTCTCTGCAGGCGGTGGCTCTGCAAACATTCCCAAGAGAGAGTATGGCACAATGGGAATACACCAACAGTGTCATAGGCAAGGTACAGCTTTATATGTACATGTACCAGGTGTGTATGCATGCAACAGTGTGTGAGGGACACTGTTGTCAGACAGTGTGACCTTGCATACATACCCCTTGTCACAGACATTTAGCCTTCAGACATGTCAGTTCAGTGTTGTGGTGTAGTACCACAGGCTCATACATATAGAACAGGTTACTGGAGTACTATCAGCAGGTCTCTCACCAGCATAGCCATTACATTAACTGCAACAAATTCACCTGTCAACACATGTTGGCCCTGACATTTCTTTCCCATACACTCAACCCTGATGCAGTTGATGAGGGCATGCATGATACTGTGTATGACTGGTTTGTGGTATGTATTCCTGAGTTCACTGGGTTGAACAAGGAGACAAAATGGTATATCCTTTGCATACACACAGTAAGGACTGACACAGAAGATGTGCACACAGTAACATAAATACAGTTGGCAATAGACAGATTAGTAAACCTACATTTCTACTTTGATGTACTGTACTACTACATACACATGACATGCCCCACATAGATTATATGCATGGGACATAACACACCACCTCTTACAACACATAATGTTCTGAATGCCTTTATGGATGGTGAGATAACCGACCAGAAATAGGATGTGGATTCATGGATTACTCCTACAAGCCTGGACAAGTGATAGTGTAGCAGACATTGTATCAGCATGAGGTTTCAGTCAGGTATGATGCCTTATGTTGGCATGTGTGTCACTACACTCACTATGACCAATATGGCAACAATATCACATACATGGTCATTGGAAAAGGACACAGACCACATATAGTTTGCAAACATCTGGATATTCCATAGGCATCTGTACAGAGGACTGTTATGGCATGCACAATGGTTTAACATGCTGCATATGAGGCATATGCCTTTACCACACTGTATAAAGTAATGCCATTGGGAGGTGGTAAACAGGCATGGGTTGTACACAAGTCAAATGGTATCAGCCAAACAGGATATGATCTTCACCCAAAGACAGGCACACACTCAGTTGCCAGTATTGAGATTAGAACCACTACCTATCTAGTTATTTTTACTATAGGTTTTTGCAGTTATCAACCGTGCCACAGAGCTTACATAATTTCACCTCATCCCAAGGTACTTCTAAGGTGAATGACATCAGCAGGCCTAGTAAAGCAGGGTGATAGGAAGTTTACAGGGTGGTACACAACTCAAAATGGTGTAACACACACAGTATATGACTCTCACACAAATACACACAACAGTTGCCAGTAGTGAAATTAGAATCCCTACCTATCTAGTTATTTCTACTATAGTGTTACGCAGTTATCAGATGCACCACGGAGCTTACATAATTTCACCTTGTCCCAAGGTACGTCTAAGGTGAATGACTTCAGCAGGCCTAGTAAAGTAGGGTGATGGGAAGTTTACAAGGTGATACAATACTCAAAATGGTATAACACAGATAGTATATGACTCTCACACAAATACACAAACAGTTGCCAGTAGTGAGATTAGAATCCCTACCTATCTAGTTATTTCTACTATAGTGTTACGCAGTTATCGGATGCACCATGGTGCTTACATAATTTCACCTTGCCCCAAGGTACGTCTAAGGTGAATGACTTCAGCAGGCTTAGTAAAGTAGGGTGATGGGAATTTTACAGGGTGGTACAATACTCAAAATGGTATAACACACATAGTATATGACTCACACACACACACACACACACACACACACACACACACACACACACACACACACACACACACACACACACACACACACACACTCACACACACACACACCACCTCTGCACAGCCCATTTAATGAACACTCCACAAACACACACACATGATATCAACCATATGGCCAGCCTAGGCCTCTGACAAACCCACAGCACACCCTGTACATATGATGATACCTGGGCTACATCCCTATCATCCATACCATTGATGCAGAGACATGCTAATATGGGTCTGATGCACAGGGTGAATATAGTACAGTGTAGCTATATAATACTATGTGTGGTGATGTTTGCTCGCATTTGTTATGGGTACACATACAGGTGTATGTACCTTATAACCGGGATGCATTATTGCTGTTAGTACCACTGACTGAATGCTGTATTCTGTTTGTGTTCCAGGTGTCTGTGTCTCTGCAGGCTGTGGCTCTGCAAACATTCCCAAGAGAGAGTATGGCACAGTGGGAATACACCAACAGTGTCATAGGCAAGGTACAGCTTTATATGTACATGTACCAGGTGTGTATGCATGCAACAGTGTGTGAGGGACACTGTTGTCAGACAGTGTGACCTTGCATACATACCCCTTGTCACAGACATTTAGCCTTCAGACATGTCAGTTCAGTGTTGTGGTGTAGTACCACAGGCTCATACATATAGAACAGGTTACTGGAGTACTATCAGCAGGTCTCTCACCAGCATAGCCATTACATTAACTGCAACAAATTCACCTGTCAACACCTGTTGGCCCTGACATTTCTTTCCCATACATTCAACCCTGATGCAGTTGATGAGGGCATTCATGATACTGTGTATGACTGGTTTGTGGTATGTATTCCTGAGTTCACTGGGTTGAACAAGGAGACAAAATGGTATATCCTTTGCATACACACAGTAAGGACTGACACAGGAGATGTGCACACAGTAACATAAACACAGTTGGCAATAGACAGATTAGTAAACCTACATTTCTACTTTGATGTACTGTACTACTACATGCACATGACATGCCCCACATAGATTATATGCATGGGACATAACACACCACCTCTTACAACACATAATGTTCTGAATGCCTTTATGGATGGTGGGATAACCGACCAGAAATAGGATGTGGATTCATGGATTACTCCTACAAGCCTGGACAAGTGATAGTGTAGCAGACATTGTATCAGCATGAGGTTTCAGTCAGGTATGATGCCTTATGTTGGCATGTGTGTCACTACACTCACTATGACCAATATGGCAACAATATCACATACATGGTCATTGGAAAAGGACACAGACCACATATAGCTTGCAAACATCTGGATATTCCATAGGCATCTGTACAGAGGACTGTTATGGCATGCTCAATGGTTTAACATGCTGCATATGAGGCATATGCCATTACCACACTGTATAAAGTAATGCCATTGGGAGGTGGTAAACAGGCGTGGGTTGTACACAAGTCAAATAGTATCAGCCAAACAGGATATGATCTTCACCCAAAGACAGGCACACACTCAGTTGCCAGTATTGAGATTAGAACCACTACCTATCTAGTTATTTTTACTATAGTGTTTTGCAAATATACACAAACCGTGCCACAGAGCTTACATAATTTCACCTCATCCCAAGGTACTTCTAAGGTGAATGACATCAGCAGGCCTAGTAAAGTAGGATGATGGGAAGTTTACAGGGTGGTACACAACTCAAAATGGTATAACACACACAGTATATGACTCTCACACAAATACACACCAACAGTTGCCAGTAGTGAAATTAGAATCCCTACCTATCTAGTTATTTCTACTATAGTGTTACGCAGTTATCAGATGCACCACAGAGCTTACATAATTTCACCTTGTCCCAAGGTACGTCTAAGGTGAATGACTTCAGCAGGCCTAGTAAAGTAGGGTGATGGGAAGTTTACAGGGTGATACAATACTCAAAATGGTATAACACAGATAGTATATGACTCTCACACAAATACACAAGCAGTTGCCAGTAGTGAGATTAGAATCCCTACCTATCTAGTTATTTCTACTATAGTGTTACGCAGTTATCGGATGCACCATGGAGCTTACATAATTTCACCTTGCCCCAAGGTACGTCTAAGGTGAATGACTTCAGCAGGCTTAGTAAAGTAGGGTGATGGGAATTTTACAGGGTGGTACAATACTCAAAATGGTATAACACACATAGTATATGACTCTCTCTCTCTCACACACACACACACACACACACACACACACACACACACACACACACACACACACACACACACACACACACACACACACACACACACATGCACACACAAACATTTGCCAGTAGGGATATTAAACCCCCTACCTATCTAGTTATTTCTACTATAGTGTTACACAGTTATCAGACGTGCCATGGAGCTTACATAAATTCACCTCATCCCAAGGTACTTCTAAGGTGAATAAAATCAGCAGGCCTAGTGAAGTAGGGTGATGAGAAGTTTACAGGGTGGTACACTAATCAAAATGGTATAACACACACAGTATATGACTCTCACACAAATATACACAAACAGTTGCCAGTAGTGAAATTAGAATCCCTACCTATCTAGTTATTTCTACTATAGTGTTACGCAGTTATCAGATGCATGCACCACAGAGCTTACATAATTTCACCTCGTCCCAAGGTACATCTAAGGTGAATGACTTCAGCAAACCTAGTAAAGTAGGGTGATGGGAAGTTTACAGGGTGATACAATGCTCAAAATGGTATAACACAGATAGTATATGACTCTCACACAAATACACACAAAGTGTTGCCAGTAGTGAGATTAGAATCCCTACCTATCTAGTTATTTCTACTATATGTGTTACGCAGTTATCAGATGCACCACAGAGCTTACATAATTTCACCTTGTCCCAAGGTACGTCTAAGGTGAATGACTTCAGCAGGCCTAGTAAAGTAGGGTGATGGGAAGTTTACAGGGTGGTACAATACTCAAAATGGTATAACACACATAGTATATGACTCTCACACACACACACACACACACACACACACACACACACACACACACACACACACACACACACACACACACACACACTTGCCAGTAGGGATATTAAACCCCCTACCTATCTAGTTATTTCTACTATAGTGTTACACAGTTATCAGACATGCCATGGAACTTACATAAATTCACCTAATCCCAAGGTACTTCTAAGGTGAATGAAATCAGCAGGCCTAGTAAAGTAGGGTGATGGGAAGTTTACAGGGTGGTACACTAATCAAAATGGTATAACACACACAGTATATGATTCCCACACAAACACACATGCCAGTATTGAGATCAGAACTCCTGCCTATCTAGTTATTTCTACTATAGTGTTACACAGTTATTGCACATGCTACAGAGTTTACTGGGCTGACAATTGGCCAAAGGTGCTGATAACTGCACAGCTGAGGTAAACTGTTACAGGTACCATACAGTCTGCCTTCATTTTTCCCTTAGATCTTGCTAGCTCTTTCTCTCCTGCATTTCAAATAGCCTAATAGCTTTGCACTGCAACAGGTTATCAATTATTCGTGCACACCTGAGAGTCATCAGCAGTAGTCATTCCTCACGGAATTAGCTCCAGTGCTTAGTAGTTATGAACACCCCTCCTGGCATGATTAAAGTGGAGTTCTTTGTGCTTTTGCCCATTAACCTGGTGCACTTGGGCATTCTGAGGCACTGTTGCAACTGCTTCATGTACACAGACAACCTTCTTCTCTAAACTCCCAGCACTCAGACTTGTGAGAGATACCCCTATATCACCGAATTGGAAGATATACACTCTCCAGCAAAGACTGGACTAGGTGCTCAAGAGGAGAAGGGTCAACACCTGCAACACACCACGTGGAACACATACCCCTCCAGAACACCCACTATCACAGCTCTGACATACAAACAATAACCACACACCCACCTTCACAGAGGCACTCAACAGACATTTACCCAAACAGCAGAGACCACCAAGACAGACATCCACTCAACCACCACTACACAACACAAACCACAGGACACATATCTCACCTCTACAGTGTGCTCCTCAACCTAAGCCCCACAGGCCAACCACCTTGTCTGATAAAGTAATCATAGGTGAATCAATAATGAGACACACAGATGTCCCACTCACTAGGTTGAACATGGAGGAGGTAGCAGTTAGCTGTCTATCAGGTTCCAGAATCCAACACATAACACACCCACAGTCAGGTCACTCCACAACATCTACAAGTATCACTCTGTCATTATCCATGTGTGTGTGAATGACCTGAGACAAGCCTCCATGGACTATATGAAAAGAGACATGGTGGAGTTCTCAGATTATGTGGACCAGAAAGGTATGACAGTAGCCCTGAGCAGTATACTACTGTCACCCAGAATGATACCGCAGTACAAACAACAAATAATTGACTTCAACAATTAGCTTTAGTGTCTGATGTCACTCTCATGGGATCCAGTATCTGTCTCCTTGGGATGACATTATTGACAGACTGCGATGGCTTGCCAGAGATGGCCTGCATCTGTCACCCCTAGGTTTCCAGGTACTGGCTAAGTGTCTTGCCACCCCTATAGTACCTTTTTAGGCGGTGTTCCAAATCAAATTACCAGTGTAACAGCTATACATATATGCAATCAAAGGGTCATGCTGCTCAACACTAGACATCTACATCTCGAGATGCAGCCACTCAAAACACTCCTCAAAATGGAGAACATTGACATTTGTGCTGTAACAGAGACATGGTTTACAGCAGCAGACAGCACCCCTGCATTGCCAGCCTATAACTCATTTCACACCTGTCAGCCCGAAAACATGGACCACAGCTGCAAAGGCAGTGCTGTCTCCATATTAATAACAGATATGCACACATCCAGAGTAGTACCACAGCATATGGCATCTGAGATACTTCAAATGCAACTGACATTGGGTAATAGTGCAATCCAGGTCATAGTCTGCTGTAGGTCAACATCCATGTCCCTAGACTCTCAATCCACATTCCTCAACACCCTGGAAACTATCACGGTCCAACCCAACACTTTCATATTAGGTGAGTTCAACTACCCCTCCATCAACTGGATAAGATACTTTAGCACCAATACACTGGCCCAACGCTTCCTGGAATTAATCAGTTCCAATGCCCTGGACCAGCTCATTCTGACACCCAGTAGAGGAAGCAACATCCTTGACCTGTGTTGATTACTAACATATGGGACTGTTGCTTGACAACAGTAGTCAATCGCTACCTGGTCAGATCCAACATAGAGTAATCACCATGGAAATCCATATCTCACCCACACTACCCGCAAAGGTAACCACCATGAAAAACTTCTCCAAAGCTGACTTTGGACTCATAAGAACAGAGTTGGCTAACTTCACAGCACCCATGCCAATGGAAAATACCTGAATGACTGCAGAATCATACACTAATGCACTGTACAAACATGTACATCAATGCATGGAACTAGCCATACCCAAAAGAACCATGGCACTCTCCTCCAAACACTGGGGGCCAATCTGGTGGTCTCCTGCCATTAATAACCTGTACAACAGAAGGAAGAAACTGTTGCAGAAAAAGGTGGAGTCCAAAGAGTGGTGAAACTCCCTTATTAGCCTCAACAACAAGTGGAGATCTCTCATGAAATCATCGTACAGCCACCTATGATGGCAGAATTGTAGCAGACACTGACAACAATCACACATCCTTTGTTAGCGATATCAGGAACCTCCATGCCAATACCCAGAAGTGCTCTGAGTTACTGCACAATGCTATCTCCTATACTGAACCAACTGATATTGCCAGCATTCTTGCCAACACATTCAGTGCCAGCTTTACCCCTCTCTCCCCCCTAGGGGAACAATCAGAATGCCAGAATAATGCCAGGTACCCAGGATTACTGCTGCCCAAGTTACACCTACATTGTCCACAGGCAAGAATGCAGCTTCCATTGGACCCCAAATTATCCCTGGCTGTGTTCTACATGAACTACAAAGATACCTGGCACCACATCTGTGTGCCCTGTTCAGTCACAGCCTCAGCTCAGGCTTTGTCCCTCCCAAATGACACACTGCTCCGGTCATCCCTCTCCATAAAGGTGTAGTAACTATAGACCCTAGAAATTATCAGTCCAGTAGCCTGAAGAGTCTGATGTGTACAGCTATGGAGCACATCATCATGGACCTGATCAACAAACATATAAGTAATATCCTACATCTGTACCCCACACAGTTTGGCTTTGTGAAAGGGAGATCATGCCTACTCAAACTGGTTGATGTCTTTGAGTCAGTCACCAGGGCTGTGTATGACAGTAAGGCACTCCATACAGCCTACATCAATCTGGCCAAGGCTCTTGATACCATTCCTCAGTCAGGAATTATGGATGAACCCACCAAACTAGGCATCAATCCCTACATCATTGGGGGGTTGCAAATTGGCTCAGAGATAGAACACACAGTGTGAAAGTAGCAAGCTCCAATTCAGACTGCCAGCCAGTCACAAGTGGAGTCCCACAGGGATCAGTCCTGGGTATTCTCCTATTCAGCATGTACTTGTCAGGAGTTCAGGCCAACACAAAGGAACTTTGGCTGACCAAGTTCACAGACAACTGCAAGCTGGGAGCCATCATTAACTCCACAAGTGATGCAGACATCCTACAGATAGTCCTCACTGAGACCACTGACAGGTGTGGAAACCATGGCCTAAAGCTTAACACTACAAAATGCATCATCAGCCCCTTTGGTAAAATCTCATTTCCCACTAAGTACCACATTGATGGGAGCTCACTGAACACTGTGGACATTATAAGAGATTTAGGGATACAGGTTGACAGCAACCTGTCCTTTAACCATCACATTGCCACTGTGGTCAGGAAATCCTTCTATATGGCACATCTCATTACCAAGGTTTTTGCATCCAGAAAGAAGGAGGTCATAGTCTTTGTGTACTCTTCCCTCATTAGACCAATCATCAAGTATAATGGCCCATTTGGCATGTACCTCACTAGACACCTGCAACAGCTGGAGAGGCCACAGAAGTACCTCACAATGAGGATTCTAGGCATTAAACACATGTCCTACACAGACAAACTCAAAATACTCCAACTATTCTCTGTCTCATATCTGCTACTTAGAGGCGATATCTGCTTGACTTGCAAAGCCATGTCTGACCCAGCTCTTTTACAAATGCTAGATCTAAAGACATCCCAATCTGTCTGCACCACAGACTGCAGGGACATCAACTGCATTACCACAATCAACACAGCATTTTGGACAGGTTCCTCACCCAGAGATTGCACATGCCCTGTAATAGACTTCCCATACATGTCAAGCAAAGCACCTAGAGGACCCTGTTCCAGAGAGATCTTGATGAGTGGATGGGTAATAGAAAGTACACCCCAGGGATCATTCTAGTGGCTCTACTTGATGGGGTCACTGGGAACTAACATTGGGTGGCACAATGACAAGGCATTTCTATGGGCTAGACTTGTAATGGCTCCAGGGCCATTAGCCTAGTACACACCTATGAACCTATAAGGGGAGTGACATCGGCATGACTGATACAGTAAGCCAGTGGGTGGGTAACTTATCAAAATAGTTCTTCCTACAAACATACACAATTATATACACACTTATACATCCACACACACATTTGCCAGATCTCAGAGTCAAACCCCTGCCTATCTAGTTATTTGTACTATAGTGTTATGCAATTATCACACACACTACAGAGCTTACTGGGTTGACAACTGGCAAAGGTGCTGATAAGGGGAATGACATCAGCAGGACTGATAAAGTATGCCAGTGGGTGGGAAACTTATCAAAATACTTCTTCCTACAAACATACACACTTTCACACACACACACACACACACACACACACACACACACACACACACACACACACACATTTGCTAGATCTCAGAGTAAAACCACTGCCTATCTAGTTATTTGTACTATAGTGTTATGCAGTTATCACATACTCTACAGAGCTTACTGGGCTGACAACTGACCAAAGGTGCTGATAAGGGGAATTTTCATCAGCAGGAGTGATAAAGTAGGGCAGTAGGTGGGAGACTTATCAAAATATTTCTTACAAACACACACACACACACACACACACACACACACATACACACACACACACACACACACACACACACATGCACGCATGCACACACACGCACACACACACACACACACACACACACACACTCATTTGCCAGATCTGAGATTAAAACCCCTGTTTAGCTAGTGAATTGTACTATTGTGTTACACAGTTTATCACATATGCTGCAGAGCTTACTGGGCTGACAACTGGCCAAAGGTGCTGATAAGGGGAATGACATCAGCAGGAGTGATGAAGTTTGTTTCACCTACAAACAAACACACACACCCTCACTCTCACATACATAACTGTCACATGTGTGCATGTGCACACACACACACACACACACACACACACACACACACACACACACACACACACACACACACACACACACACTTTTCAGTATTGAGATTAGAGCCCCTACCTTTCTAGTTATTTCTACTATAGTGTTACACAGTTATCACACACACACCACACACAGGCAGGCGATGTGATATTATAAACTCAACCTCAGTAATGTTACACAGTGGGGCTCACCTTTTATGCTGTCCCATGCGACTGTTTACAACTGGTATGCCACTGTCCACAGTAGGACATCACTGTATGCCATTCAGGGTATCCGTGTGTGTGACTCAATCTGTCTGTGTCCCCCTGTGTCTCTCTCTCTCTCTCTCTGTATCACTGTCTGTCTCTCATTTCCCCACATCTATGTGTGTGTGTATGATTGACATATGTTGTTATCTGTTGCCCATATATATATGTGTGTGTGTATCTCATGCAACAAATGTAGATATATCACATATGGACCACCTACAGCTAGCTGAGGGTAATCCCGTCTGATGTGTGTGTGTGTGTGTGTGTGTGTGTGTGTGTGTGTGTGTGTGTGGGGGGGGCAGTTGAGGTATATTTCACACACATATATACACAATACAGTCATATATTCCGATGTAGGTTCTAACATGTCCTGTGATTCTTTAAGTCTAGGAGCATGTCCAGTATGACCTTCTGTAGTTAGGGTGGGACTCCATTCCAGAGATAGGTGTACTCCAGTCTGGGTTTTTTTTGTGCTACAGTCATACCTCTCAGGTGTACACAGGACTTTCCTCAGGGTACTTGTTTTGTTTAGCAGACATTTCTGACATACCTGTAGTCTGAAACTGCAGTGTATTGTGTCATTACCTAGTGCCAGACATCCTCAGATATCACAGTGATTAACCAGAGGAATAGTAGTTGTATGATGCATAGACCAATATTATGAGGGTAGCTATGTAAATTCTTGCCCAATAAGGCCATTTGTGAGGTGTGGATATAGCCAGTGTAGTAATGACACATAACTGTGTGAACAGCCCATCAATCTGGTGATATACTGGCTGGGGATCTCCTGATTGTGTGGTATCTTTCTAACCTGAGATATCATATCCTTGAGTGTGCATACATCTGACCTGTACATTTTTTGGCAGGTTGTCCAGATGTTTGGCTAGAGGTTTCATCCTTTCTACATAAACTTGTGTTTTTATGGCAAGTTAGTTACATATACTTGAAGTGTGATGTTACAAAATAAAACAGACATTACTGTTTCTGAATACATAACCTTCAAACAATTCCCACTACTGCAAACCCCTTACCCCACCAACTTTCTCAGTATATAAGGGCGATATTTACAACACATGCCTATCATTGTGCCTTTGTTCCACTTTTCTTTCTGCCCTTGTCCAGACATCTTGCTGTCAGAGGTTGGGAGTTATGGGTGTCGGTACAGAGTGCATTCAACTGTGCAGACATGTCCATTATTTGTAAAAGCAAACATAAGAAAAAGGATTATTGAGAATGACCACTGGCAACAGTACCAAACAGCACTTATATTCACAAAAGCCCTGTCACCTCTGCTACACATCCTTCAAGATGTCAGTAATATGTGTAGCATATTCCACATAGCACTGTGACTTCCAGGAATGTCAGTGGCAGAGCAGTGGTTGTCACTGACATGCATAACAGTTGGCATTGCAGTTATCTGCACATGGCCCTGTCAAAGGCAGCACTGTACCTAGGGCAGTGCAAGACGACTGCCAGGAGAACATGCTGGCCAGATCCAGACAGTATTGACCACACATGCACATAGCTCATTGACCCCTGCATATTGTGGACAGACAACATGTTTTCATGTGTATTGGTACAGCCGTGCCAATGTGTGCTACACTGCTATTTCCACGCAAAGATATATATTACTGCATTTGTGTGGGTATATGAGGGGGGCACACCTGTCCACTGTCCACATTTTCACAGACTGTGCTGGTATTTGCTTTACATTTTGGTTCCATTTACCATACTATTGTGCCCTGCCTTGGGGACTGGAGGTATATCAGTAAAGAGCCCAGGTCAGATTGTACTGGCATACATTTGAGTTTCAGACTTCTTACCCTTCATAGCCTTACTGCAACAGTGGGTCCTGCTGTCCTATGACTGTGTGAGTCTGTAGGGGGTAATTCAACATTGCCACCATTTGTGTGCCTTTACCAGACATTTCTCTGTGGTTTTCTACAGATGACTTTCTTTGTGGGTGTGAGGGGTGGTTATGGTACCCCCACCCTGACATCCATGCCTGTGACCTATGATCCCCCCACTTAGTTGTCCCCACACCTATACTGCAGTGGGATTTGCCACCTTGGGTACTACTGCATAGTGTGTGGAGGTCAGTTTTGGCCAGACATTTCCTGGTGTCCCACATAGCTGTCAGTTGTGTGCTGCTATCCCAGTAGGCCGCCCCATTCCCTTACGTGCATGCAGCATTACCATAGGTATGCTAGCAGAACATACTATTCCTTTCATTTATTGTTAAGAAGACTGACTTATCTTGTGCTTGCAGTAGTTATGAAGACAGTGCTTGAGTGCTGCCTATGTTGGATGCACACAGTACACTGCCTATACATGGTAAGTTACAGGTCATGTAAAGTGTGTGTCATCCATTTTACTGTGTGTGCAAGTCAGAGAGAGGTGTCAGTTCCTGGGGTCCCTACAGTGTCAGTGTGTGTGCTATGCATTGCCTCTTTGCCAAGGGCTGAGCATACTGGGCACACCTTGATCTGCCTATGGGAGCAGGCTCAGGGGCCTCCTCCTGTGAGTCCCTCTGTGCCTGTGGGGACCTTGGTAATGGTGATGGGCTTTGTGGCCCTTCCCCATGCTGTCCCTGCTGCAGCTGTTTCTGCAGGATCGTACTGTGTAGCATGGCACATACTATGAACATGTGTGCACATATGACTGGAGAGTACTGCAAGGCTCCACCAGATATGTCAAGGCAGTGGGACCGTGACTTGAGTATCCCAAACACATGCTCTATAATGATCCTGGTTTGTGCATGTGCCTCATTATGGTGTTCTTGTGTGGGTGTGTGTGCATTTCTGATGGGTGTCATTATCCATGACTCCAGTGCATAGCCAGCATCCCCCACCAGATGGCCATACGGGATGCCCCCACTGGCAAATGCCTGGTACAACTGTGATGAATGCCAGCTGTGGGAATCATGATAGCCTCTAGGGCTGCCAGCACACACATTCATGATAATGCCCTGAGCATTGCACACAACCTGGCAGTTGATGGAGGGAAAGCCCTTGCAGTTTATGTAAACCCTACCCTGTTCACCGGGTGGTGTTTTGATGTGGATGTGCATGCAGTCTATGGCACCCAGTACCACCGGGTATTCTGCTACATGGTGGAAGAGACGCATATTGCTGGTCCTCTCCTCATGGGTGTTGGTAAAGTAAATGTGCTCACCAGCATGTGGTAGCATGGCATCCAGGAACTGGTGGAGTACCCTGGATGCAGATGCCTGTGAGACCCCATGATGTCCCCAGTAGGTCTTTGGAAAGTACCTGTAGCTAGAATTCTTAAGGCTACACATACCTTGGTATCCACTGGATGGGTTCCCCTCTGTTGGTTCTAGCTCTGAGTTGAGGCCGGCACAGCTCAGTGAGTTGCTGAAGTATGTCTCTGTCCACTCTGTAGTGCTCTACTATCTCCAGATCATGTAGCCCCTGGTGTGTTACCCTGGGTCTGAACACTCTTCTCCTCCTCATTGGTCTATGGTGGTTGTCAGCATTATCCTCCTCTCTGCCCTCAGCCTCTAGCACATACTGATGGTTTAAAGCAATTAGTGATTTTTACTTCATTTCTCCTTTGTTGTGCTGTTGCCCTTTATTTTTACATCTCCTCCCATTTTTAGCTATGTAGCCACCTGCCAGCTGTATTATTGTGTGCTTTACCTGGCCCATTGTGAGTTGCAAGAGTCCCATATTAGTGATTTCTACTTCATTTATCCTTTATTGTGCTGTTGCTCTTTATTTTTTTTTTTACATCTCCTCCCATTTTCAGCTATGCAACCACCTGCCAGCTGTATTACTGAGTGCTTTCAATGGCCCATTGTGTGTTGCAGTACCCCATATTGCTGTTTGTACTGCATTTCCCTTGTTCTGCTATTTCCTTTTTCCTTTGCTATATCCTTCCTGTTTAAGCCCTGGTGCACCATCCAGAACTGTTTAGCTAGTGTAAACAGTAAGAAATAGCCCTCCCTAGCTGTGAACATGCTTCTTAGTTCATGGAATAAGACTATACAGCCTCAGACACACCTTCTCGCTTAGCTGTGCTTAGCTAAGCACACACCTGGCCAACGGAGCTCCAGTGTGCTTACAGCAAGCATGACACACACCCTTTTCATGTTAGTTGCTCCTCCTGTTTACACGGTGGTGTTAGAGCACCTACACGGTTAGGTACAGTGTGACAGAAGAATTTTGTGATTCAGTATAAGTCTCCTCATTAACATACCCCACTGCCTTACTCCATAGTTACTGCACTACACAAGAGCCTTCCCCCCTAGAAACCAGCATTCCCTGCCATTGTTTTGATTCTGCTTGCCATTGACTATAATGGAAAAATGCAGCTTTCACCTAAAATGGACTTTTCTAATTTTTTAAAAATTTTCCCCACCATCCCGCTAGCGCGGTGCTGCCCTATATATATTTTTTGGCCAATCTTGGCCATTTAAGCAAACATTTATTTTTATAAAAATTAAACACTTTCCCATGCCAATGGCCATATATTTGGCCATTGGCATAGCCAACCACTTTAATACATGCTTTTATTGGAGCTGTCATGGCTCCATTTTCTTTTTTGCAGAAATGTATTCGGTTAGTAACCAAATACATTTCTGCACCTTACACTGTTCCTGCACGGAGACCTGCCTACTTCCTGGATTGCTAAATCAGCTCATTTGCATGGTTTTCACTGGCAAATGAGCTGATTAGCATACTGCATGGCTTCCCATGCAGGAGCAGTATAGGGTTGCTCGTGCACGTCAAAATGACATCTTCGTGGATCGCTCGGTGGCCATATTCAGTGCGTTGTTCCTGCACAGAATTTTTCAATTGTGAATCCCAGGGAATTAGTGTTATAGTTCTTTTTATGTTATTGTATGTATTTCTATTAATAATAAAGCCTGTCTGATCTTCATCTACCAAAGTTGGGAGAAATTTATTTTAATCTATCAGCAAAAATAGACATAAACATTTTATAATTGACATTTAATAAAGAAATAGGTTTATAAGAAGAACATTTAGATGGGTCCTTACTGGGTTTTAATACTGGAGATATAAAGGTATATTTCCAAGAAGGTGGGCAAAGGGTATTAGTTTGAGTGGTTAAAAACATTATTTAATAGATTAAGAGCAACTTTGGGCATAATTTAATACATTTCAGGGATGATTCCATCATTATCTGGGGCTTCATTAGACTTTAGTTTACTAATTTGATTTTGAAGGTCTATAAATGAGATAGGTTTATCTAGAGAGTCTATTTGCTGTTTAGTGAGTTTATTTTTTGTGTACTTGTTAATAAAGTTTAACTCATCTCTTGAGTCTATAATGTTTGGATTTTGGTTGATTTTATGAAACAAATCCCTACATTTTTTAATATATCCTGTAAATCATAAATACTTCTCTTTTTAGGGGAGTAAATACCATTTATATGGTTAACTTTACTGAGTCTTTTGATTTTATTGGCTAGGTTGTTTAGGGATTTAGGGTTAGTCGAGAAGTTTATAAATTTGAACTTTTCTAAACTAATCATAGTTTTATGATTTAGTATCTCTAGATATTTATTATTTAGTTTACTAATTTCATCATTTGCCTCTCTATTAGTTTTGTTCATCTTATTATTAAGTTTTAATTTATCTAATTTAGACTGTATCTCTTGTAAATCTTTGTCCCAGAGTTTCTTTTTGTTAGTATACCAACTAATCACTTTCCCATATAGATAAGCTTTTAAAGCATCCCTTACAAATATTACAGAAGTGTCTACAGTAGTGTTTAAATCAATAAAATGTTGAACTTCAGTGGTTAGAAATTATTTGAAATCTTTTAATTTAGTAATGTAGGCAGGTATTCTTTTAATCTGAACATTAAATGTTGAACTAATTATTAAATCAAAAGTTATGGAGTTATGATCTGATAATGGGCAGGTGATGACCTTGGTTTAAATAAGCTATGAATCACTTCATTAGCAATAAAGACTCTTTTCTGGAATAAGTACCATGTCTGTGAGAATAGAAAGTGAAGAAAAGTGATTTTGAATCAGCTTAGATATTAACATCTTTGAGATTATATAAATCTATAAAATCAATCAAGTGTTTGGCCTGAGATGATATCATCCTCTTACCAGGGGCACTAGTTTCATTTTAATTTAAAATACAGTTAAAGTCACCAACTATTATGCTATTACCTTTAGATAAAAGCACAATTTGATTTAAGTGTTAACTGTATTAACCCAGATTCCTGGAATTCAATATATATTAATAAACGTAGACAGTTTTTATTCATTTCTATTGTAACTGAGCAAAACATTCCTTTGTCATCTTTGTAAGCTTTTATAATCTTGGGAAGAGGTAATGTATTGCTCCATAATATAGCGGCTCCTCTTTTTTTGAGTATGATCTGAGCTAGATTATGCAGTATACATTTTAGTATTTAACTTTGATATATCTTCTTTTAGGAGATGTGTTTCTTGTAAAAAAAAACTAAATGAGATTTGTGCAGTTTTAAGTATTTAAATAAAATTCATCTTTTACATGAATTGTTTAGACCATTAATATTAATGGAAATACCTTTTAAAAGAAACATTTTGCTTATCTATAAACGATAAGATAAAACTGACCATTGAATTCTCCCTTTTTTCCCTATTATATGTTGTTTTAAGACTTTTCTCCATCAGCAACAGTTATTGAGAAACAATATTTTAAAAAATCCTATTTTGGAATCATCTTGGATGTCAAAAAAGATAATTAAAATAAGGATACTTAAGTTTCGTAAAATTAAACTGACCCAAACTCTTCATGGAGTTACAAATTGCCAATTTGAGTAGCATTTGCCACCCAAATCTACCACCCATTCTATAACAGCAGATATTCAGCAACTACCATTGTAATTTTTTTGTTTAACAGTATTTTACATATATAGAAATCTCATCAACCGACACTCATTTTCTTTTTATACACAGCTTAAATCAGATTATACAATAACCTTTTGCAGTGTGGGAATTATGATAGAACGTATTGTATCAAATATACATATCATAGAGTGAAAAAGGAGAAGAAAAGAAAAAAATATATTATTTAACATTTCAAGACAAATTATCAAGAATTTGTTATAAACAATTGACTGAATTCCAAAATAATATTTGTACTGCAAGATAATGTCAGTTATGCTTTGACCTATCTAGCAGATTACAATGTATTATTATTGTGATGATTATCTTCAGATATTTAAGATCATATTTCTGGAAATAAATGTAAACAATATACTTGCCCAAATATTTCCCAGTTATATGTGATAAAACAGATATCCTTCCCACGTAGTTTGAGTTTATAATCAGATCATTATAGTAAGGAAGAAAAAGTATTCTTTTTCCTTTTAGCCTTTCACTAATAGAATAACTGACAAATTAAATAACTATTTTGAATATTTATAGATAAAGAACTTTCCATAGTTGTAAGGCATTCATACATTCATATATTAAGTTTTGTATTTGGACAACATGCTTTAATATTTATGTTTGTAATTAAGCAAATCTTCTGAATGTCAAAACTAGAAATGTGTGATGAAACTAGGTAATCAAACCCAAATTAAAGAAATATAATTTTACAGGTGGTTACCTAAATACTCAATATGAATGCTAACTATTTGAAATTTTCAAATGTGTACCAATGTGGTTTCCCCTTGACCATGTAGTATTTCATCTGATTCCCATCTATTTTCTTTAACTATACCTTAGAATTGTGATTTGCCACAAAAAGGGGAAGGACCTTTTAATACTTTTGATAACATGTCAATTACTATCTTTTGTTTAATATTACTTTGAGTAAATAAATACATTTGGTTAGAAAGCAAACCAAACATATATTTTTTTATCAAGGTATGCTTAACTTATTTAAAATGTTCCAACTTCCTCAAAAATTTTAAATAGTGCAGAGTTTTTAAACTAGTACAATTTAACTCTTTAGTTCCATTCCCAAACTCATAGTGTCAATACATTCACTACTATTTATATTCATTTATTCTATTTTCTTTCCTTCCTCTTCCATCCACTTCCTACTTTCCTCTTTCCTTTATTTTTTCTTCTTCTTTTTTTCTCCCCTTTTGTGTTTTGTATTCCTACTCTTTCCCTACATGTAAATAGTGAGCACAACCACTAAGAAGTTGTGAGTATATTGTTTAAGTACACAGCTAAATCCTCAGTGACAGATCCACTAACAAACAATTGCTGTTCATTCTGACAAGTTATTCAGTTGTGTAACATCAATGCACCAAATAAGTTGACAGATCTGAGTTTGCATATATCTCAACAAATCGATATAATGACCTTTTTGGTTCTGTATTAGAATAGTATCCCACACTGAATTCTGTGCAGATATGGGCTTGTCACCAGTGCACTTTCAATTGTTTGAAGAAATATATGAGGTTTCATAGCTGTTTAACAGCCCCTTGTCACACTTAAATGTGTGTCATATTGTGTGGTCAGTATTGACCATGAGGTAAACAAGTGTGGTGATTTTGCTTTATTGGCTGTGTCAGTGTAATACTGACAAGTAATGTGCACTGCAAACATAAAGTCTAAGATGCACTACTTTAGTAATTCTGAAATTCACCGCTTTTATGGTTAACTAAATGTATCAAGTGGCATGTTCAGTATAATAACTGTTCTTACACTAATTTAGTAAGAAAGCCAAAACAGAACTTTATTCTTAAGACATGTCATTACTAGTAATATGTACATTTAGATTAGTTATATTCTTCTCGAGCAGAATAATTGTCATATAGTAGTACTCCTATTAATGTTAAGTTTGCTCAGATTCAAGATGATACAAATGGAATTGTTAAGAAAACATTAATGTTAAGCTTAAAAGTGTTATGTAAAACAGTTCCATGAGGAAACTATGCATAGCAGTCCATATCAAAACATAAGTTTACAAATCCAGGCAAATCAGTCACTAAAACCAAACAAATGGATAAACATTACATAGATTTTTGTCTTTGGCCATTATTTGCACATAAAAGTTACCATAGCAGATGCAAACTTGCTTAGTCATTTACAACCTGTATATCACAATGAAAAAGCACTTTAATCTCTGCAAACAAAGAACGCATCCACCATCCTGATGAGCTGGAATTCCAGAAAGTAATTCACCATTATATTTTATACACTTATAAACGCAATCCGTTAACTGGTGGTGACATAATCAGGTAACTGAATACATTCAGGCAACTAAGAAATATTTAAAAGTAAACGTCCTTCCATTTCACCACAGGAATGAATTTACAGGAATTCAACATGACACCTGGAATTGTTGGCCAAGAGGTGTGGTTAGGGCTGGTTTGCTACTGCACATCCTGCGAGGCACTACTCCTACACAAAACCACATTTTCTTCAAAAGACTATTATTCTAACTGTTATAAAAACAAAAATAAACTAGAGACTCAATATCTGGAACATTACAGAGCTCCATTTAAACATATCTTGAAAATGCTGATTTTTATGAGCAAGCTAATTTATATCTATAAAAGTTCCTTGTAAAAGGATTTAAAAGCATTTTATAATATTATATTGAAATTGAAGCATCCATTCTTGTACCGTAGCTTCTTTCTGTAATGAGTTTTTCATTTTCTTGGGATATTACTGGCACCAAGTTCTCTTGGTCACCTAGTTGCATTGTCATAAGTCAGAGTATGCTAGATTAAATTACGCACATTTTGAAGCCAAAGAAACCTGCCGTACATTGGAGTGGCTTGAGACCTGATATCTGAAGCCTAAAAAGCAATAATATCCTACTCCAATGGTTCCAGTGGGAAAATTAGTGAGTATTTTCTGTTTTTTTTTTTTATCTAGTAAACAGGTATCGAGCTAAAACTGACTTCTCAAATAATGGCAAGGTTTCCTTATGTGTGCAGTTTCGCACTGTAAAATCAACAGTTTAAAATCAAGTTCCTGTCCACATATTATACCAAATAACAGGAGCTAATATTTTACAATGAAAGAAAAAAAAAACTAGCATAGTAGTCTTTGTAATGTAATAATAATAGAAATCAACACTTTTAAAGTAAGAAGAAGAGAGGAAAAAAAACACTTTTACTAACTTTATGATTTTTCTTTTTAACAAATAGCTATTGAAGAAAAACAAACAAAACAATAGGTTTCTTAACTTGAAAATCCAAATCAACAGTGTGTCAATATCCTGTGTCAACACACAAAGATAACCCAGTCCTCTTTAAATAATAAAATGATCAGGATAAGTTATAGTTCAGAGATTATTTGTTTTTTATTTTCTTCTTTTTTTTTAATGTTTTCCAGGAAATGTCATTTGCCATTCTTTTCATTGAGGAGATAGCCCATTACATTTCTTTAGTTTTATCCAGTACTTTATTTGATTTTATGTATACCAGTGCAGAATCCAAGTCTTCAAAAATTGTAGGACCATCATGCAAGAAAATCTTTAGCCGGGAATAAAAGATGAGTTTTAATTTGAGCTTTTTTAAGTTCTTTACTTAATGGTAGAAAAGGCTTTCTTTTAGCAATAACCATCAGGGAATAGTCATTATCAAAACGTATGACAGTATCATTTATTTTTAATAGGTGTCTTAGTCCATGCTATTTTTAGGACCATTTCTTTGTAATGCAATGACAGGAATCTCACAATAACAGATCTAGATTAGGTGCTTTTGTAAGTTTTAGGCAATATTAATGATCTATGAACTCTTTTGATGCCATAGGATAGAGCTTCACGTAAGTCAAGTACTTCAGATAGCCAAGATGTTAAAAAGCTTACCATGTTGTTGCCCTCAATGTTGTCTGAAAGACCAAAGATTCTGATATTATTCCTGCGTGCCCTATTTTCTAGGTCATCCACTTTTGTCTGAAGTAAGGTATTCTGCTTTAGTAAGAATTCTGTACTATTTTCTCCTTCCTGTAGTCTACTGTCCATATCATTTAAAGCTTCTTCAGTTCCTATTTGTTTGTTTTTTTTTGCTGCTGAAGGTTTTTGTGAATGATCTCCATCTGTTCAGAGCATTTCTCCTTAAAATTGTCCGGCTTTAAGTCCATTTTCTCTATTTTTGTCAATAATTCCTGGACATTTGTAAGTAAGGATTGTAATTTTTTTAAGAGTTGTTTCCTGGTGGTTGGCCTCTGAGAAGCTCAGTCTCAAGATCAGTGATGAGTGAAATATTCCAATGTATTTTCTGGCAGGAAAAAAAACTAATTCAAAGTGATTTTTAAATACAGTCCTAGAAAATACTAACTGATATCATATTATATAAAAAAAATCTTGCTGTTATTGTTTTTGAATAAAAAATCCTGTCATAAAAAAGTTGATTTGGCAGAGGTGAAGAAAACTGCTGCTATCTAGAGCACATTCTGGCCACACCCTGGAGCTCTAGAATTTTAACTTCCAATGGCTGCATCCTGAGCTTTTTTGACCAAATCAAGTTATGTCCTCACATTTCAAACAAATGTTTACTTTTATAGAACCATGAGGATAATGAATGAAGTGTAAATGGTAGAACAAATTTTTTCCTTGCATTGGTAGTATTCATTAGGTTATATGTTACAGTAAATGCAGTAAATATTAATTTTATAATATTTAGTAAACAGCTTACGATGTACTGTGAACATCCATCTGAGAGCTTTCGTATGAGACTAAGCAGTTCTGTCTGTATCACTTGGTTGTTAAAATGTTTAGAAATATGAAATTTAAGGCAATATAAATATAATGTAAACAACAATTCATATCTCTATAGCTGCACCAGAGGCCAATTATTAGCGCAGTTATATTGCCTGTCATGCAGGCCTTAAGATAAATTATTTCATTAAGTTGTATGTAGCATGCATTTAGAATTATTAATGTAAATATAAACAGGCTATATTAGACTCCTAAAGGTGTCAGTAGGATGTAACTAGAGAAATCCCTGGAGGCATGACTAGGCATTATTGAATTAATAAACAGCAGTATCACATCCCTCTAAAAGAGGATCAGCTGATTTACCTAAGAATATCATCACATCACATTTATGTACAGTGGTTACTGTTCTTCTCCAAGAACCACCTAACAAATCAGGTACACTGGATAATGATATTGAGGAGGGTAACATTAATTTCACCAAGTCTCCAAATGTCAAGTTTGGCTTAACTAAGATAAATATAACCAAAAACAGGCCCTGTTGGCATCAGTAATTTCACAGCTTTATGATAACAATAAAAAATGTATCACCTAAGACCAAATGATGGAAACATGAACAGGCCATCTTTCTCCAAGAAAGGGTAAGCCAGTTTACTCAAGAATAATGCCTTCACATGGCATTCCTCCATATTGGTCACTGTTCTTACCAATAAACCACCCAAGGAAACAGGCATACTATGTGATGAGTTGTGGGAGAGAAGCAGTTATTCCATTAGGTCTCCTGATATTGAGGTTAGCATAATAATATATAAGACCAAAAATTTGCTCTATTGATGTCAATAATGACACAACTTTATGATAACGATAAAACAATGAAGCACCTGAGACCAAATAATAAAAAAAAATCTATTGTTGTATTTCTCCCTATTGGTCTTTGTTCTTCACAAAGACTCACCCAAGGAATCAGGCATACCATGCAGTGGTATCTGAGAGGGAAATGATTCAACAAGGTTGATTTTTTTTTAAATGGTTCATTTTTTGTCAACATAGTTCTAGAAATGAGCACATTCAGCATCAGAAGAGGTAAAATGATAAGATCATCCCTTAAATGGTTTAAAAAACAATTATTATTAGGGAATCAGGTTCTAATATTGGACTGATTATTTGTTTTCATATATATATATATATATATATATATATATATATATATATATATATATATGATTTTTGCACATGGGGTCTGGGTGTCATTTCAAAAGTGCCAATCATCTAGAGCCAATGTTCACACCACCAATTAATATATTATATTATATATAATACTCATGTGCTAACCTTAACCTCACCCTGCTTCTCACCTTTTGAAATACCCCTTCACTGACAGTAACATTACACAACACTATACAAAAGGACACACATGCAATACATAACATACACACACACACACACACACACACACACACACACACACACACACACACACACACACACACACACACAACACTAAAGCTATCCCCTTACATAGCCCTTACTCTAACCTAACCCGCATTATTTATTCAAATACTCCCATTCCCAAAAACTCTCTTACCTCTTTCAAGAAAACGAGCTCTCGGTAAAATGAGCATTTGGAAAAAGGAACATTCAGAAAAATAATATCACATTTCACTTTGTAGGAAAAACAATGCTTTCTCACCAAGGAACTCAAAAGCCTAAATCATAAAAACGACATTGCCCTTCTCAAGGCCTTGTATCTGACTTCTCAGTATCATACAGGCTACTGAGGAGTTATCTCTGCCTCACTTACAGATCCTCAGTAGAATTTATAATTTTAGATCTACTACACAAGTCCAATGGTGGCATAAATACCTGCCCACGTGATCTTAATATTTTCTCCAATATAACTAGAACATGTTGGAAGGACAGATAGGTATCACAGACTATATACCACTTCTTTGAAATTGTCTTCCACTTCCCATAAAGCAAAGTACTTCTGATACTCTGTTCAGATATAAGCTGGATGAATGGAAGGGAAACTGCAATTCACCACTGGTTTATCACCCTTGTCCCTTACTGATAGGGTAACATGTAAATGTTCTGCCCTGCTTAATGTTATTTGTACTTAAATTACAAGGCTAAAAATTTCATGGGAATGCAGGACTAGACTTCTGATGATCATCACAGATCAATAGCCTAGTAAGTACCTATGAACTTATCTATCTATAGCTATATATTTAACTATCTATCTCTTTATCTATATATACATATACACATATCTATACACACACACACACACACACACAGTTTATATATATATATATATATATATATATATATATATACATATATATACTTACTCTGAAATTGGTGTACTTCAGAGTAGTTGGAATTTTTATAAGATATTATATTATATTGTATATTATAATATTAAACGATACTATACCATTGAACCCGGTATAAATTTCCCATTCTCAAAATGACAGTCATAGTTCTGAGGATCACAATTACAGTCCTCAGAATTTAAACAGGCACCTAAATTTCTGTCTATCTAGTTATCTATCTGTCAAGGGTCTACTTCAATTTATTGAGTCTTGGTTGCTCAGAGATCACATCGTTCAACTGAGTACTTGTGTGTCAACCAGCTCACATGGGCTGCCAGTTGAGCTCATTGATGTATTCAAGCATGTTGGTGTGGTAGCTATGGGAACGGGAGTGAAGTTGATGCTCAATGGTAACCGAGTTCAAGCAACGTAAGTGCAGCAGCCATGTGGAGGGAGTGGGAGAGAGTTTAGGAGTTAGGTTTAGAGGTGATTCCAATTTATGGCTGGGTCAGGGAGCAGGGTTTGTTATCCAATTTAGGGAATTACAGTGAATTTTAGGTTTAAAGGTTGACTCAATGTCCTGTTTGGTTATAGGTCATTGTTATTCTTTTGGAAATCTTGTCTAGACTTAGAAAGGCCCCCCCCGGGTTGTTAGCCTAGTAACAATGTATGAATCTATGAATCTATGACTGGAAGGTTTAAGTTGAGGGACCAGGGTTTGGGTTAGGTTTAGGTGGCGAATAGGAGATTTAGAATTAGGGTTAGGGTGTGGGGTTGGCAGATGGTAGGACTTTTAGGATTAAAATTACAGTTCTGAGCAAGCTATGTATGCATGTAGTAAGATTATCTTGCTGGGAGGCTTTCTACTTGCTATTTTAGTAGTAGGATCAAGCTAATGAGAGGTCAGGTACTAGTTGTTCTGAAGAAGTGGTAGAGACCAGATCCACCATAAGCTAATGGTGTCTGAGCACCTGTAGGTGATCCATTTATCTATCTGTCACATTCTATACATTATCTATCTGTTTATATTTATATCCTTGTTTTCCCGCTTTTCTGAACTAGAATAGTCCAGTCTTCAGATTTTGCTGATCTCTGGGCTTTGTCTTAGTTCCTGTGCTATCCATATCCTTATTTGGGTAAGAGGAAGCTTCTTTGTTCACCAGTGGGAGTGGGGAGCACTGAGCAACCTATTTGTCCCTAGAGGATTGGTTCCAGCCCAGCAACCTGTAGTTTATTGGCCATTTTGGGTCAATTCCTGGCTCTTTTCAACCCCCTGCTATAAAGCCCGCTTTTGCGCGCTTTTTCACTTGTAAAAGACTCAGCACAGCTCCTCGTGTGTCCTGCAGAGTTCTACAAGCAGCAGAGAGTGAAAGAGTGACTGCAGAGTTCTACAAGCAGCAGAGAGTGAAAGAGTGACTTTCCTGGATTTATAAGTATTTTTTCTGGCTTTCGCTTAAATTACTGCATCTCGACTGCATTTCGCTTAAAAAACAGCTCTGCAAATTGTTTTTACTGTACTTGTGTTGAATTTATACTGTTAGCACTTTAAAAAGTTATTTTTTGTTTAATTTAATTGTTAGGCTAACACACTCAAGTGCGCTAGCCGTTTTATAGCATTTACTGTTTGTTACTATATCTTTTTCTCCTTTCTCTGTAAAAAAAGAAAAAAAAAATATCCTTGTTTTCCCACTTTTCTGAACTAGAATAGTCCAGTCTTCAGATTTTATTGATCTCTGGGCTTTGTCTTAGTTCCTGTGCTATCCATATCCTTATTTGGATAAGAGGAAGCTTCTTTGTTCACCAGTGGGAGTGGGGAGCACTGAGCAACCTATTTGTCCCTAGAGGATTGGTTCCAGCCCAGCAACTTGTAGTTTATTGGCCATTTTGGGTCAATTCCTGGCTCTTTTCAACCCCCTGCTATAAAGCCCGCTTTTGCGCACTTTAGCGCGTTTTAGCACGAATTAGCGCGAAGTTGCTCATAGAGCAGCATAGGGCAGCGCCGTTTAATCAAGTTTAAACTATTTCTGGCTCCGTAAAGTCTACTCTTCAATTTTTCCCTTAGAACTGCTCTACTTGCAATCTAAACAGCCTATTCTCTAACTGAAAAGCTCAGCACTTGCTCCTAAAGCATTTTTTATAGAGGTAAAGCACTCTTAAACAAAAGAAAGTACTTCTTTCACCTAAATTCCCTTGAGTACCCATTTCCCTATAGATCCTTTCTGACTCAGTTACACAGCAATCTTTTTCACTATTCTAGCATGTCTAAGGGTCAGTTGCTGGCATCCTCTCCTGTTCAGCTGGTGAATCTGGGAATCTTGAGGCAATGTTACAATTGCCTCATGTACACAGACAACCCTCTCCTCCTCCCAACAAACACAAATATATGCGAGAGATGCAACTATATAGCCAAACTGGAGGCTGAGCTCTCTCAATTCAGTACTGGCAAGACCAGGCAGGAGGAGAAGGTAACCACGCACACCACAAATCCAGTCTCACATAGAACTATCACAACTGCAAACCAAACACATAAACACACAAAAACATACTCGTAGGCGCTGATTAAAAATCTACCAAAACAACAGAGGCCTCCAAAGCAGACACCCAAGCAACTGCCACCTTAAGACATAGCACATGCAACACATATTTCACAAAGTCAGTGTGCTAAACAGTCACAGCCCTTAAGGCCAAACAACATGCCAGACACAGTTGTAATAGGTGACTCCATAGTCAGACACACTGACGTCCCGCTCACCAGACTGAACAAGGAAAAGGTCACAGTAAGCTGCCTGTCGGGAGCTAGAATCCGCCACATAACACAAGCACTCATGTCACTCCACAGCAAGTATAAATATGACTCAGTCATTGTACATGCCGGTGTGAACGACCTGAGACGTACCTCCCTGGACTACATGAAAAGAGACATAGAGGAGCTCTCTGATTATGTAGCCCAGGCCGGTACGACCCTGACCCTGAGCAGCATCTTACCCTCACCAAGAATGATGCCACAGTACAAAGACAAAATGATCAGTTTTAACAATTGGCTTAATTACTGGTGTCATTCAAAGGGGATCCAATGTCTGTCTGCTTGGGATGACATGCTCGACAAGCCACGCTGCTTCGCAAGGGATGGCTTGCACCTGTCACCCCTGGGCTTCCGGATATTGGCCAAGGCTCTTGCCACCCCCATAGTGCCTTTTTTTAGGCAAGGCTCAAATGACAAACCTACCTCCCTAGAAAACACAAGTGGAAAAAAACTAAGGGTAATGCTGCTCAATGCCAGAAGTCTAAACCTCAAGATGCACGCCCTCGAAGCCCTCCTCAGTATGGAGAACATCGATGTCTGTGCAGTGACTGAAACCTGGTTCAAGGCTCCTGAGAGCACCCCAGCACTATCAGGTTTTACCTCATATCATGCTTTCTGGCCCCAAAACTTGGACCGAACCACAAAAGGAGGGGGAGTATCCATATTCATCAAAGATACCCACACCTCCAGGTTAGTGGCAATGCACAAAGCATCGGAGACCATCCAGGTGCAACTAACCATAGGCAAAACTGCCTTACAATTTGTAGCATGCTACAGACCACCCTCTCAAACTCAGGAAACCCACACAGCCTTCCTGAAGTCACTGGAGAGTATGAATGTTTCTCCAAATACCATCATATTGGGAGACTTCAACTACCCAAACATAGACTGGGAACATTACTCAAGCCCAAACACCCTAGCCCAAAGGTTCCTAGAATTCATAAACTCCAATGCGATGGAACAACTAGTCACCATTCCCACAAGAGGAGACAATATACTAGACCTGATCATCACAAACATGGGGACAAAATGCTCCACACCGGAAGTATATCCCTCATTGGTAAGATCAGACCATAAATTAATCTCACTGGAAATCCACATCCCGCCCCCACCCCCTGCACAAAAGACCACAGTGAAGAATTTCTCAAAAGCCAACTTCACACTTCTTAAGACTGAAGTGTTATCCTTCAAGGTCCCTGGGCCAGTGGAAACCACAACTCACACTGCTGAATCCTTTGCAAATGCCTTCTACGGGCACCTTCAAGAATGCATGGATCATGCAATCCGAAATAAAACCAAGACCCATTCCCCCAAAGGCAGGCACCCGGTCTGGTGGACCCCAGCCATAAACAAACTTTACAACAGAAGGAGGAAGCTACTACATGACAGAGCAAAATCCCTAAAAGGAAAGGCATCTCTGATCAGTACTAGCAAAAAACTACGATCACTCATAAAATCATCCAAGGCCAACTTTGAGAGAAAAATCGCAAAAGACACAAAAGACAATCACAAGGCCTTCTTTAGCTATGTTAGAAACCTGGGTGGAAACTCCCAGATATGCTCAGAGTTAGTCCAAAATGACAATAAATACACTGAACCCACTGACATTGCCAACATTCTGGCAGATAGGTTCAGTGCAAATTTCTCCTCCCTCCCCAAAAGGAGAAATAACTATCCCAGCAGAGTGTAGCCTCCCTAACATCTCAGATGCCCAGGTGAGAGCCGCCCTCTCTAAAGCTAAAAACACAGCATCAATGGGACCGGACGGTGTCCCGCGCTGTGTGCTACATGAACTCCAAGAGGAACTAAACCCAAACATAAGGCTGCTGTTTAATCTTAGCCTTACTACAGGATACGTACCCAAAGAGTGGCGTAAGGCAACAGTGGTCCCACTTCACAAAGGCGGTGCTTCTACGGACCCTGGAAATTACCGCCCCATACGCTTGACGAGCCTGGTCTGCAAAGCTATGGAGAGGATCATTATGGAACTCATAAACAAAGACATTGGGGACCTACAGACATTGGATCCTACCCAATTTGGCTTTGTCAAGGGCAGATCCTGCCTTTTGAACTTGGTCGACTTTTTTGAAACTGTCAGTAAGGCCATTGATGAAGGTAAGGCAGTTCACACAGCCTACCTTGACCTTGCAAAAGCCTTTGACACAATACCACACTCGGGCATCATAGACAAACTCACCAGCTTAAATGTAAACCCATATGTCACGAGATGGGTTGCAAACTGGCTCAAGGACAGAACCCACAGGGTCAGAGTTGCTGGAGCTATGTCAGACTCTAAGCCAGTCACAAGCGGTGTCCCACAGGGCTCAGTTCTGGGACCCCTCTTGTTTGGCATTTATTTTTCCGAGGTACAGGCAAACATAGGAGGATTGTGGCTGACAATGTTCGCAGATGACTGCAAACTGGGCGCCATAATTGATACTCCAGCGGACACAAACATCCTTCAGAGAGGACTCATAGAAATGGATAATTGGTGCCAGAGCCATGGCCTTAAGCTTAACGCCAAAAAATGTATAGTCATACCCTTTGGGAAAAACAAGGTACCCACAAATTACCACATAGGTGGTAATCCATTAAGTATGGAAGAGGTAATCAGGGACCTAGGGACCCAGGTTGACAGTAACCTCTCATTTGACACTCACATTGCCAAAGTGGTTAGGAAGACCTTCTATATTGCCCACCTTATCATGAAGGGTTTCACATCTAGATCAAGAGAGGTCATTGTGCCCCTGTACTCATCTCTTATTAGGCCAATGATTGAGTACAATGCCCCATTTGGGATGTATCTTACCTGACACATGCAGCAGTTGGAAAGACCCCAAAAGTTCCTCACCAAGAGGATAAAGGGTCTTAAACATATGTCATATGCTGCCTGACTGAAAAAACTCCAGCTCTATTCAGTCGCATACCGCCTACTCAGAGGTGACCTATGCCTAACGTACAAGGCCATGTCCAATCCGGAATTAATGGACATGCTCCACCTCAAAAAATCCAAATCCATCAGAGCCACGAGAGCAAGAGACTTAAACCTCAACACAGAAATAAATAGGACGTGCTGGAGGGACAGATTCATAACCCAGAGGCTCCCTACACTCTGGAACAGAATCCCAGTCCATGTTAGGCAGAGCCCCTCACTAACTCTATTCAAGAGAAGTCTTGACGAGTGGATGGGAGATCGTATGTTTACCCCAGGGGTCATCTCTGTGTCACTACTAGACAGACGCACAGTAAACTAAACCCTAAATGGGCGTAGTATTCTTATCCTAAGGGGTGGTGAAAGCCACACACACTCTGGCTAGGCTTATAAATGCCCTAGGGCAGATAGCCTAGTATGAACCTATGAGCCTATGAGAGAGAGATATGTGTCCATATATGCATATTTATTTATTTAACATTTGTTTACCGGGAAAGTCTGACTTGGAACGAGCCAATTTTCAGTGGAGGCCCTGGGAGAAATGCTCCAGATGCATGTTTGTGTAACATGGGAGGAAACCAGAGCACCTGGAGAAAACCTACATGAATGTAGGGAGGACATGCAGACTCCACACAGAAGGCACCCCAGCCGAGAATCGAACCACAGAACCTCTTGTTATGAGGTGACAACGTTAACCGCTGCACCACTGCTATATAAATATAAAGTCAAAAAAATTGTGGTCAATAAGTCAAAAAATAATGTTGTATCCATAATTTCTACCTGCCTATAATTCCAAACGACCTTTCTCTGATGTTCACATTTGATGTTAAACGAAATAGCAGGAGGTGACCTCAGATACCCAGGCTATTTTGTTTAATGTCTCGTAAGACTTTTAATTATACAACACATGTTTTTACTGTTTTGCAGGGGAGTAAATCCCCCTGCACCCCCCACACCCCCTGCAAATTATATATTCCAACTCCAAGATCACACTACAGTGAGGAAAAGGATACATTTCCTGATCCCCACTGTATTATAATCTGTTATCAGAATGTCGATCTTACATTAGTGAATGCTTACTACATTCACTACTGTGGATTCAAACATTTCCAGATTGACATTAAGGGAACTGGGAAACATGCATTCGACTTTCCCAGTTTCGCATAAGTGCCGATCCACATTTTAATAGTAAACCATATATATATATATATACATATATATATATATATATATATATATATATATACATATACACACACACACACACACACACACACACACACACACACACACACACACACACACACACACACACACACACACACTTAGACAAAGAGGGAAAGAAAAAGAATTACTGTGCTTGGAAAATGTGTTTGACTGTCAAGTTTATGTCATTTTATATTCTTTTATCAAGTAGTTTTTGACAGTTCTCTGTTGCCAACTTTTTAATCTTCTTTGAATCTTCTTGAATCTTGCTGGAATCCTCTACTTATTTTTCAGTATGTTTCTTGTTCACATAATTTTGCTTCTGAAAGTGTGCCAGCACCTCTGGTTATTTTTGAAGACGTGATTTACTAAAGATCATGCACCATTTTTGCTGCTCTTCTTAATATTGCCTCTGTCCTATCTTTGCCCTGGGTGGACATGAAATCTGCAGAACTGCACATTGTATTCCAGAAGGGGCCTTTCCAGTTGTCACTGTATCCAGTACTCTTCCTGCTTTATTTTCCAATTTGCCACACTGCTTGTTTATACTTCATATAAAGGCATAGCTAGACATATACTAAGCACAACATGCCATATGTTCTATTTAAGCTCTATTTATTTTTGCTGGAGAATCCTGACTGACTGATTGCAGTTGCAACTGCTTGTTTTTTAATTACACGGTTACCTGTTTTGCAAAATCAGTACTGAAAGGGTATGCTCTCCAGAAATATGCCCTGAACGTGGTGGGGGTGATGTACCTGGGTGGAAGGCTGCATTCTGGAAAGTGGCACTCTTTGTTGTATAATTTGATGTATAACTCCAAAAATCCTGGGTAAACCTCTGACCTCAAGTCCCTTTCAGTTATACGTGTATCTGATGTTCCCCTACATCTGTAAACCTCTTTTGCAAATGATTACTTTCCATGTGCATTAATTTGTACTGAACTTGGCTGAAGGTTTCTAGATTATTCATCCATTCTTACCAAGTCTGTACCCATCTTTGGTTTACATTTTCATGTATCAACCCTGTTGAATATCATTTTGCCAGTAACAACAAAGCATGCTTTTCCTACCAGAGCATCTGTAATTTAACTAATATAGACATTCATTTGGAACATGGCATATAAAATGATATATTTGCACATCTCTCAGTCACCTGCCTTCAAAAAAAAAAAAAGAAGAAATCAAATACAGATGATACAAGTGATCTGACAAAAAAGATGAATCCATTCAGTTTGCTGTATGTGTATGCTCAATAAATTGCAACAGATAGAATTAAATGGGTTTGATAAAAGCATTTTAAAGTATTTGCTCTACTTTAAATATGTAACTATGTATTGACTGTGTACTGTAGTGTGCCCTTGTTTACTGTGGTAGGATCATTGTGCTTTCTTAAGTTTTGAACCCGTTTAGCATTTATTCATAGAAAGCGTAACAGGTATACTGAGTGGACTCAAATGGGAATACAACTGAGGCAAACATACTGGAAATGATTGTGCATGCCTCAATAATTACAGAACACCAACAGCAGTAGGAATTAAACGCTAAACATGATCTAAACTGTTAATCAGCTAGGAAATGTGGCTTCTGCAATGACTGGGATAATGAGCTTAGTGGATGCCCTAGCAGTACTGATCTTTCAGCACTTTCTGTGAAAAAAAAAGATGCACTATATTTGTCACAAATGAACCAGTGATGTTTCAGAGCTATATGAAAAACGTTGGCCTGCCTCTGAAAGAATGGCAGTTGTGGCATTTGTTCTCTGGCCTGCTGAAATGTATACATTGTTGGGTCAGATAATCATACACTACAGGTTACAGTGATGTCTCCCACCACTGAAACACAATCATAGCTGGTAAGCTTCAGTATTACCTTTTCGTACAGTTTTCAGTACATGCACTCTTTTTTTTTAAATCATTCTCATGACCAAGTAAAGTAAAACTGTTCGCTATTTCACATTTTGCAGTGAGAAAAAAGAATCTCATGAAACTGAAAAAATAGCAGGTGCTAAGTATATGAGAAACTCAGAATAATTGTCTATTGAAAATGAAAATAACCAACATTATGACGCCTTACGGGTTTTGAATGAATGTGGTCTCCAAATGTTCCTTGTGTGGCTTTTTCTCTCTCTCTTTCTTTTTCTCTTATCTCCCCCTGTAATTATTTGCTTATCTGTCTATTTATTTACTTTTGCGTGTCTGACTGTCTGTCTGTCTCTCTGTTTCTCAAGGTATTATTTTAAGAAAGTGTAGTGTAGATATTTTACAATCCTACTTCATGGCATAAACTAGGGAAAACATTCATTTTCTGTCTGCAAGGTGATTTCACAGAAAATCATTCCTTATGAAAGAATTGTGCAGTGTGACTGATGTGAAATCCATGAAATGTGTATTAAATATAAAAGCCCAAAATATTAAAAAGTAGTCAAGATAGCACCTTTAGTTGAAAGACCCTTTAACATACGGTTAATATAAAACTACCACTTAATATGTTGTAGACTTTCTTTCAGTATACAGACTACAACAGTGTGAATGTGCAATGCAAGGAAAAGAAAATAAGAGTCCCAAATGTTCAAATGATGTTAAATAAGAGTCCCAAATGTTCAAATGATGTTCTAGGAGGCTGTGGGTCAATGCAGCTACAATTGGATAGTCAGTGTATAGGCAGGAAAAGGAACAAAGCTGGGTAGCTGTCTTTGAATAATTGTATACCTGATGGTGTTTCACAGGTTTAAACATACTTGCTAGGGGTTGGGTACCCCCATGTACTAGGGCGTGAGGGCATTTTTTTTTTTTGGTTTCTTGGGCTGCTAAACATAGCGGTGGAAAAACAGATATTCACAGGTTCTTTCTAAATATGGGAAAATGTGGCAGGCAAAGAATAAAGAATTAGGTGTTTACTAGGCAGGCAGTCCAGGAGAGCATTAAGGAACTTATTTGAAATTCCCAATTGCCACAAAGCACTGTCTGGTTAAGTGACTTACTCAGGGTCAGACACTAGGTAAAGGAAGGCTCAAAGAATCAAACCCTGCACCACAGGAGGTAGCTGATTAACAGTTCATAACCTTAATCCTCTATGCCAGCTTCCAGGGATATGCTTCATCAAATGTAAATGGGTAAAACGTGTCAACAGGTAATGCACAGTCAGGCGATGAATAGGGTTATGACAAATGAGTTTTGTCAGTTAAAGACAGGATATTGGGGTGGGTATACAAGACACATAGGAAAGAGGAGAAAATGTTTTTTTTTTCCCTCAATGGAGCTAGGAAGCTGTGACAGTTAAATACCACAAATCTTGGGGTGTATATGGGAGCGTATATTTTGTTAAATGGAGGTAGAAATGGTGATTGGTGAGCACTTCATAGTGGGAGGGAGGGGTAGGTTTTGTTAAATGCAGCAGGTAAGTGGTAGAAGTTGGATATTGTATAACTGGATGAAAATGGATGGGGTGGGGGAAGGATGAGTTTTACTAAATGCATATGGAGAAAAAGTGACAGGAAGATACTCTATAGTAAAATAGAGGGGGCAGGATGTTTCTTATTTAACAGGTTTGAGAAACTGTGTGATTCTAAAAAAAACACTGAACAAGATAGAAGAAAAGGCACAGAGAATTAACTGAATAAAATAAAAATGGCATGTGGTCAGTGCAGAGTGGAAGGAGAAAGGGAAGGTGGGGGTGGATATTTTCTATTGAAACGATGCAGGCCCAGGCAGAAGGAAAATAAATAGTCCGGTGAGAGTCATGGATGGATGAATGGATGGTGGGATTGAGGGACTGATGGGTTTTATTCAACACAACTAGGAATGGATGACAGCAGGACACTGAGGGATACAGATGATGCCAAAATTAGAATGTATACCAAAGTGTTTCTGTAAATATCGGAAAATAAGAGAGCAGGGCCCTATGGGGGGGAGTGAAGAATAAGAAGCTGGGTTTTAACTTTGCTTATTTTAGAAATTATAAGTGCCATAATGGCACAGCTGATCTACAGATATCTGACATTAGCTGAAACAAAATTTATAAACACAAACCTGACTAGAACAGCATCTTATTTTTTTATTTGTCTCAGGAATTGTTGTGCATGCAGAGAGAAGGTACCTGACTGGATTTTCAGATCAGAGCTTCCAACTCTAGCAACTGAAAATTCCAGCGTTTGCACTACATTCTGACATGCTTCATGATGAATTAATCTACAAAATTACAGCAGATGAAATCAGAAGTTTTATCATATTTACTTGTTTTACAGGTTGTACAGCTTGTATCAAATGGTCATCTAACCTCCCTGCCCCTTCTAGATTCATGAAATATAAAATGACTGACAGACCTACCCAGTAAAGGCATTTACCTAGGTGACATATCCATGTCTCCGTAGAATTATTTTCCATGCATGGTTTGCCTATTCCTTCCTCTGTTTGCATGCCCTGCATGTTTCTTTTCACTACATATAAATGCTTACTGGCTTGCATTATCAATATTTAAGCTCTTCAGTATATTCACAGGGATATTATCTCTTTACCATATCATTTGATTAATCAATGATATTCCTATTTCTCCATGAATTTTCTACAATAGGATGAAGAAACAACTTCTAGTCATTCTGCTCCTTTTCAGGGAGACATTTCCTTGGGTGCCTTTTAGATAGTAGAGGCCTACTTCAGACATGACTGTTGGTTATGGAGGCAGGTCAACAGCAGAAGAGGCTTCTATGTGTGTGTCCTTTAACTGTTTAGGTTGTCAGAACTCTTGCTTCAATGCAGGTGGGGAGGTGGGAGGGGTCTGCCATAGACGTTAGAATGATTTATCATTATAACTGCATTGCAGGTGTGAAGGTGGTCTACCCTGGGCTGGAAAGAAGCATGATTTTATCATTATAGCTGAGGGAAGGAAGATGACCCATTTCCATTTCCAACCCAGTCAAAAGATAAAAACGTGTTTGTTAATAGTGAAAATCTCACCCCCCACCTCCACCAGCACAGATGGGAGGATATGTTTACCTATGAAATGCATGACTTTATCATTAAATGTAGGGGATGATGTTGTCAGGCAGATATTAGGTGATCTACCCTGATGCTAGCATAATTTTATGCCTTACAAGTAGGATGGCACAGAATAGGGAAGCTGGAAAAAGGCTTATCCTAAAATCAAAAATTCATGTCAAATTCTCATTACATTTGGATTGAGGACAGTAAGGGATCTAACCTAGTCATGAACATAATTTTGTTATAGTGCATGGAGCGCCACGATTACACTGCTAATTATGAAAAAAACTAACCAGTTATGCCCTTCTGTAGTGCGAGACCCGATCTTAACAATTGTTAACCAACCCTGCTTAAGTTGTGGCCAGCAAATGACAGAGGCAGAATTAAAAACAGATTTCTTTCTGCCTGCTGTTTGTGTTAGTAATCTTCCCTGATATCTTTTCCCTAACGGAAGACAACTTGTCACACTATCTTTTTGACAGTGTCGACAAAACACTTAGTACTTTTTTCTATAATAACTAGTACATGGAGCAGATGAAGCTCCATGGACTAAAAAGAATTATAGTCTGGCCTTCTATCATAAACCTGTATCATGTGTTCTCGACATGGATGCCAAGATTCACAACTTGAGCTTTGCTCTTGAGGTAAATTTCTTGGTATCCATGTCTTGAACACGTAATGCCATGGTCATGACTGGAGGCCTGCTCAGAACCCTTTATATTATGACTATAAATGGAGGGGACCAGCAGGATGATGGGATTGGGGATGCAACCGTGGCACTAGGATGCATTTATCATTACATCTACATGGCTCCATAGCACAGAGAGATGGAGCCCTTTCTGTGATCCAGGTGACTGGGGTTCAGTTAGTAGCCTTAGCATTGCAGGAGTCAGGAAGGAGGGAGAGGAGTGAAGGGAGTTTTCTCTGTTTGACGCTGATGGGGGTTTGCCTGAACTTGAAGACATACTGGGTAGTTAGATGTCCTTGCTGGAGTCTGGACAGACAATTGCTTGTGCTCTAAGAGGAGTGGCAGGGCTGCTTGGAAGAAATTGCTCTTGCAGAAGTGAGGGGATGTCCTCAGTGGGTGATCCATTGTACTTCTCGCCCTGGCTCCTAACCTAGTGTATGTAGTTAGGCCTGGAAAGCAAATGAGAAAATGCAAGCATGCAGAAGTAGAGTCGGGTTACTATGGACTAAATGCAGAGACATCTTCCCACTGGGCTTGAATGAGCACATGCCACTCAAATCACTGCGTGGAATAATATTTAACAATAATAGTTAACAACGAAAAGAAAGAAGAAAGCTTTATTATGTGTACAAAGACCGTGTAAAAACTTCTCAGAAATACAGATATACAGAAATACTATTCAGAGGGATACAACAATAATTACAATTTTGAATGAAAACCAAATTATTCATATATTCTTTTTAGCCACAAGTGCAGGTTTTTAAAGATGATAGTTCAGGAAAAAATGTGCTTTATGTATCTGGGGAAAGTAGACTGGAATGAAATCAAACTTTGTTCTGGTTGGCCACATACATGATATATGTGCATGCAGGCTGCTGCAAATGTGTGCAGTCCCAATAGAGTGAAGGAAAAGTCTGTCTCAGATGCTACATGTACTCTGTGATAAATTTCATATCTTGTATTCCTATTTTTTCATTTTTTAATTTGTTAATACAGTAATCTATGCTTACAAATACTCCTTAAATAATCTTTTTCATGAGTGAATTTTGCTGATGGTTTCTTCGGCACACTACTCACCATTACATAAAATTTATGGTTAAAATGGTTAGAAATACCTGCAACATACTTCTCTCACAATTATGCTGCTCAGGAGAAGCCCTTTTTTATTGAATAGTATTTTCTATCCAGTATCAACTCTTACTGGAAAGCTCACCTGGCTGTCTGTAAGGACATTTTAGCTCAGCGCTGTCTCTCAAAGCACCAATTTGGTACATTTTTATCCATTATCAAGTGCAATGCAAGTGTCTGATGCTGTTTGGTTTGCTTGAGGAGAGGACAGTAAGGCAGGAGTGAGATTGTGAGTCTTATTGTGTAGAACACTTTCAGACTTTTAATGTGCCTTTGACATTTACTGCAGCAGTAAAGCTCATTTAACATTAGAAAGCTTTATAGGAAAATGTCCACAATGCATAGAACACTAATGATATTATAAAATTCTAATTTTAATACAGTTTAAAAAATCATTACTTCTGCTTTTTTTGTGACTTACTGCTATATAATTTAGAGCCTTTAGTATTTAAGATAACAGCAAACAGTAAGCTGAATCCCAACCATTTTGGTTACAGCAGCATTATTAATGGAGGGAATTCAATAAAGCCTACAAGGATTTATTTTCAATGTAGGCATAGTGGCACGGTGCTTACACGGAAGTAAGCAGATGTGCGATCCAGTAAATGAAGCTGAGGGGCATGCATGAGTATACGAACACGGAAGTGGCATGCAAATCACCTCATAAGCAGGTGAAATGCATGTGAATGAGGGTTGTAGAGCTCCATCAAGCAGATAGGCAGTCCTGCAGACCCTGTGTTGGTGTCCATAATGTACACGGAAAAATTTGGTGTACAGGATGTAAAAATGACACCAGGGGCTGTAAAAGTGTACTTAGAGTGTCAGAAATGGCATAGTGGACACATATATGTGCAAAACTATTCACTGTATGTCCAAAACCATATGGAAAATAATGTAAAATATTTTTTAATACCCTAGGTATATTTGCGAAGTACACCACAGTGCACAAACATGCTTTTGTGGGAAAAATATAAAAATAATTTGTGAGTATGTAATAGTAATGCATTATAGGACTTTGTGTGGCATATGTAGAATGTTACACGGCAGTGGTTGCTAGCATGGCAGGGCCTGGAACTGTGTAGTTTCCAGATTCTGTGCACAGATCTGCAGGCGAATGAGCTGAGGCTACTGAATAGCACAAATGGGTATCTGTGTCCTCAGGTCCCATCCATATAGTCACAGAACCATGTTGGTGTCCACAGAAAAGGTAGCTGACATCAAAGGGGGTGTATCCGAGTGCTTGTAAGCTCATTGGAGCTCAGCAGCACCTGTTTGCACGGCGCACCGCTGAACTGAGCAGGGGTGTGTGTACACTGACTGCTAAGATGAGTTTACTCTGAGGCGCGTGTTTCATCATGTTTGTGTGTGTTTGCATGGTGTGCTACCATGCTGAGTGTGGGCTTTCATGGGGGTGTATCTATGGACTGCTAAGCTCTGTTTTTCTTTGTGGCACGGTTTGTGCAGAGTGCCGCAGTGCTCAGCAAGGAAGGCTGTCAAAAAAACATTGGCTGAGAAAACCAATGATATATTAATTACTAATGATCCCTGTTTCACTTAAACTAGGGCCATTAAAACCCCTTAATGATGGACTTAGCAGGTGGAATGCATCATAGGTAGCCAATCACACAGGCTATACCTACAGCAGAGCACTGTAAAGTACGCGTACATCCTACAATCTGATTTATCCCCCATGCTATGCACCATTGGAGTACAGACATGGGAATTTTAACTGAGAGAATGCTAAGGGCGGCTGGAGGTCTGCTACATATGTATGTGCTAGATGCTGAGGTTAATGCAGCTGCTGCTGATACTGACCATAGGCCTAGACTGAGAAGGAGAAGAGTGTTCAGGCCCAGGGTAACCTACCAGGAGATTGTAGAGTGTTACAGGGTGAACAGGGACATACTACAAGAACTCACTGATCTCTGCCGACCTCAGCTCGGACCCAGATCCAACAGAGGAGGAACCCATCCCAGTGGAAACAAAGGGTACTAGCTACAGGTACTTTCCAAAGACTAACTGGGGACATCATGGGGGTCTCAGAGGTATCTGCTTCCAGTGTACTCCACCAGGATGCCATACTACTACATACCAGTGAGCACATTTATTTTCCCTGCATCCCTGAGGAGAGGGCTAGCAGTATGCAACTCTTCTGCCATGTAGCACACTACCCTGAGGTATTGAGTGCCATAGATTGCACTCATGTACACATCAAGGCACCACCCGGTGAGGAGGGTAGAATCTACATCAACCACAAGGGGTACAACTCCATCAACTGCCAGGTCATGTGCAATGTCCAGGGCATTATCCTGAATGTGTGTGCTGGCAGCCCTGGCAGTTATCATGACTTCCATATCTGGCATGCATTACAGCTGTATCAGATGTTTGTTAGGGGTGACATCCCACATGGCCATTTATTGGGGGATGCTGGCTACACACTGGAATTGTGGATGATGACACCCATCAGAACTCCCCCCCCACACACACACACACTCCAAAGAATGCCATTGTTAGAAAGATATGTATTAATGTGTGTGCTTAATGCTAATTAGAAGCTAAAAGAGTTAACACGTTTTTCATTCTATTTTATAAACAGCTAAGTTTTATATGAGACTAAAAGATGCTTTTGAAACTGCAGTGTGCTTTCTGAAACTTGCAAGATGTCCTCTGACCTAGTAACTGCTAGCACAGCAAAATTCATGTTTATGCCTTTTGGAAATGTACTTGAAAAACAGGTGATTATCTGCTAGGTCAGGAAGCAATGAATGAACAATGCTATATTCTATAGTGTTATGATTTTGAACAATTAGCTCTGTTCGTGGTATGAGAACATGCACAGCTGCAGAAGGAAGAGATAAAGACAGACAAAGAACTGTTAAAGAAATGAACTGCAATCTATACTTGCTTTGTGCTCAAATTAGCCGTAGTACCTTGAATGGTAACATTGCATATATCTAACCGGTGGTAGCCAAGGCCACGTTGTTTTTCTTAGGAAGTTTCTCACAAAATTGATAGTACAAGCAGAAAAGCATGAAAACAACTGCTATGTAATGATGATGTTAAAACTTGTGATCTGCTATGTCAGCTTGGTAGGCAATGTCTTATTAGAAAATGTATAAAAATGCTGGTATTTCCTGATTCTAGTTAGACAAACTCTGTATTAGCACGTTTTTGTCTCCTTGCTGCAAGATTAAAGTGCCTTAACCTGAACCTACCATGTATTGATCATTTTTAAAGTATATTTTTCCTTTGACAGATTGGTCCTTCGGACCGGAAACATCTCTCGCTCTAGCTCAGGTCAGATGGGCCCGGTGGCATGAAACCATACGGGGAAGAAGCCACATTGGTTCTTCTGCTTTGAAAAGACCTCCAACTGAATTGTCGTTCAAAAGAGGCCAGCCACTGTTTTTGATCTGCGATTGGAGGACGAGTCAACAGTTCCGGTGGGATCAAACACGGAGGCTCAGGTAAGGAGGAATTTACCTTTTTTCTGTTTTAGATCAGGGACTTGCTGCAGTATTTTGTTTTTGTCAGGGAGATCTGTAAAGTGCAGATCAGGGACAAAAAAGATTGCTGTCTTGTCATAGATCAGGGAAACGGAATAGGTAGGCAGTTATTCTAGATAAACTGTGAAGAAGTGTGAATCGTGGTACCACGTGATAAAAAGGGTTACGTAACAATTTCTAACTTAGCTAAGACAACATGGGAAATAAGTGCACAAAATGTTCCCGAGATCCGCCCTTAACCGAAGACGCGAAATATATGCCGACAATGTTAGGTACTATACAAAATGGGTTAATAAATACAAATTTGATGGTAATTTAGATAAACCTTCACTTATCAAACTTGTCAAACAACTTAAAACAGACGCAAAAGGTCAGATAAAAAAGCAACGTCGATTAGGAGTTCCTCAGGCACACAGTTGGCTTGAGGAAGCAAACCGCAGGGAACAAAAGAATAAAAATTCAAAAGCAATGTTTTTAGATAAAGAGGACAATAACTTGGTAATAGCAACAGCCCCTCCACCCCCTCCGCTTCCCTTACCAGAATATGAAGCGAGTGGACAAGCTGATTCACCTCCGCTATATCCAGCTGTTCCTGCAAAACCAAAACCGTTTGTCAGAGATCCTATCGAGACTAGGTCCCGAACACGCAACTTAAGAGGGGATATTGAATTGTATGAAATAAATAAAAATTCACAAGCTATGAGTGAAGAAGAGATATGTCCACTCATAGAAGTACCAAATCCACAGGCAGGACAGGACCCAACTCTTCTAGTATATAGACCGTGGACACCGGAAGACATCCGGAAAGCCACAGAGGGAATTCCCCATCCGAAAGTTAATTTTAGAAAATTCTTAGAAGACTTACAGGGCATGAGGTTAAGTTACCATTTAAATGGAGAGGAAGTAGAGAAAGTAGTCAGACAAATCGTAGGTCCAGATTGGCACATGATCAGTGGCAACTGGAATCCCCGTGACGCAGAACATAGGCCACTCCCACATAGTAATGCAGAACTGGATAACAGAGTGAAAGGTCTGACAGACCGAATCTCTGAGAAATGGAAGCCTAGGGCTGACTGGACTTGCATTAATCAATGCATACAACAAGAAGGTGAAACTGTTGATAGATATTATGCCAGATTATTAGAGGGTTTTAATAACCATTGTGGAATGCAGGTACCTGAAGACCAAACACATGATTCCCCATATGAGCAGCAGCTAAAGAATGCATTTTTGAAAGGCAGTATTGCACCCATTAGCAGCTTTATTACAAAGCACATGGTAGATCATCGTACAAGTAGATTACAGTCATTACTTGAATATGCAAGACATGCCAAAAGGCATTTTAATAGCAAAAAGAAAAAAAAACTCAAGTATTTGCAGTAGAAGATGGATCAGAAGTCTTTGTAGTACAAACTGGGAAGAAGGGTAAGAAAAATGCCCAGGGAAACAAACAATCTGATAAACGATCAGAGGATTTTGAAGAGAGAAAGAAAAGGGGTGAATGTTTTAAATGTGGGAAAAAGGGACATTTAGCAAGGGATTGCAGGCAAAATAAAAAGGTAACCACAGAAGACAAGGAGGATGAGGACTGACTATATGATAGTGAAGAATCACTGAAGAGGAATAATCAAGAAAAGACAAGTGCAAATGTGATAGAAGGAGTAGAGGATGTGATAGAAGAAATAGAGGATGTGCATGAAATCACAGATAATGAAAAAAATGAAATTTTAGACTTGGCATTATTGAGCCTAGAGCTCTACCTAGCAGACACAAAACCGGAAGTTACACTTCTGGTAGAGGGGAGGGAAGTTAAATTCCTGTGTGACTCAGGGGCTTCACGGACCCTGATACATCCTTCCAAACTACCAGAAAATTCAGAATCACTTGATTACATATTAGTGAAAGCAGCTAATGGACAGCTGTATCGGGAGCCACTCTCCCACAACATAGCAATAACTGACCCTGTTTCAGGAATGACCCAGAAAAGCAAAATTGTTGTTTCTGAAAAATGCCCAGTAAATCTTTTGGGCAGAGACCTAAAGCAGATATTTGACATAGCAGTAGTTCCAACTATGCAGGGTATGGAAGCACAGCGACAAATGGATACTTTTGTAGTGCGACCGGAGGGTGAAACATTTTATTGGTACAGCCAGGACTTGGTTACGACTGGTCCAGGGGCAGTAACCGAAGAACTGATGAACGTAGCCATCAGTAAATCCCCCTCCCTTGTCACTGATAAACAGCATTTGTTGCATTGCACTCTATATTACTGTAGCAAACCAGGACCTGATAAAGAATATGAGCAAGAACTGTTTAGAAACCATGCTAACAGATTAGTATTACAAAATCTGTACTGGGACACAGAAGGAAACAGTGTAGTAAGCTGTTCATTGCCCCACGAATTCCTAGCACTTTACAAATCTAATCGATTACCACATGTGAGTTTGACTAAAGATATTAATGTGAAGTGGGCAGACCTAGGAGAAAAAGTCACAAGGTGGGAAAAGCAGATAGAGTTAGAACTTTCCGAACAGGGAGTACAAAAGCAGAAGCTGAATTGGATAACACAGACACATCCAGCTGTACACTTGCAGGTAAGTGAGGACAGCTGAGTAGCACTCTTACTAGAAGAAGAGGAAAAAGCCTTACGAGACATACCAGAGACTCTCTGGTCAACAGGAAAATCAGATGTAGGACTTATTCGTACAGCAGGACCAGTCACTGTCACGCCAAAGTCAGCATTTAGACCTCAAAAGAGACAGTATCCCTTGAGAAAGGATGCAGAAATAGGAATCAAACCTATAATAGCAGCCTTACTTAAGGAAGGAGTATTGATAGAATCTCCTGATTCACCATGTAATACACCCTTATTTCCTGTTAGGAAAGCAAAAAGAGAATGGCGTATGTTCCAAGATTTACAAGCTGTAAATGACGCAGTTATACCCAGGGCACCTATGGTGCCAGATCCACACACCTTATTAAATGATTTGAAACCTCAACAAAAGTATTTTTCTGTGGTAGATATTAGCAATGCGTTTTTCTCAATACAGATGCACCCTGACAGTCAACATTGGTTTGCATTTACATTACAGGGGAACAGGTATACATATACGTGACTACCACAGGGATATTGTGAGAGTCCAACAATATTCGCACAGGAAATGGCAAGTAACCTGGAGGGATTTATCCCACCGAAAGGCAGCCAGATTTTCTTTATGTAGACGACATTCTGCTGGCAGCCCCCACCCAGCAAGAATGCAGAGAAGATACCATAGCATTACTACAATTTTTAGCTACTCTAGGACACAAGGTAAACAAAAATAAATTGCAACTTTGGAAAAAACAGGTCAAATACCTGGGATATGTAATATCCAAAGAGGGCAGAATATTAGATGAAGATAGAAAAACAGCAATATTACAAGCACCTAAACCAACTACCAAGAAGGAAATGATGTCCTTCCTAGGTACTACTAATTTTTGTCGGAGTTGGATTCCAAACTATGCCTTGGAATCTGCTCCACTGACTAACTTGATATTCAAAAAGCCTATGGCAGCACAAGATTTATTACATTGGACACCAGAAGCAGAATCAGCTTTCTGCAAATTGAAACAACTGATAGCATCCTCATTAGTTTTAGGATTAGCGAACTATCATAAACGATTTTTACAAACTGTAGATTGTAAGCAGGGTTATATGACACCAGTGTTAACACAACAGCATGGGGACAAACAACGCCCCATAGCTTACTATTCATCACAGCTAGACCCAGTGGCGCGATCCCTGCCCCACTGTGTACAAGCAGTAGTCGCAGCTGCAATGGCAGTGCAGGCTTCAGCCTCAGTAGTGTTATTCCACCCTCTCACATTGAGAGTGCCTCATGCAGTCGCGATTATTTTACTGCAAGAAAAAGTAGCATATCTTTCTCCTGCTAGACATCTTTCCTGTATGACTATACTGTTGAGCCAACCTCATATGACAATTGAACGATGCACAACTTTGAATCCGTCAACCTTGCTCACAACCCCTGCAGATGGCAAACCACACTGCTGCCTGCAGGAGATTGAGCAAAAGATACTACCTAGCAAAGATCTCACGGATGTTCCCTTGGATGATGCCGAGGTGACATACTATGTGGATGGCTCGTGTAGGAGGGGTCCTACAGGACAGAATCTAGTGGGGTATGCAGTAGTTTCTGATACTGAGATTTTAGAAACAAAGTCTTTACCGCACAACTTATCTGCACAAGCAGCAGAATTGATTGCTCTGACAAGGGCATGTACCTTGGCAAAGAGTAAACGAGTGAACATTTTTACTGACAGCCAGTATGATTTTTCTACTGTACATGTTTTTGCGCAGCAGTGGAAAAATAGAGGAATGATAACATCTACTGGTAAACCAATTAATCATGCGCAATTTATTTTAGATTTGTTAGACTCTATTCATTTACCTCAGAAAGTAGCTATTTGCAAATGCGTAGCTCATACCAAACAACAGGATAGGATTTCAAAAGGTAATGCGAGGGCTGATTCAGCTGCAAAACAAGCAGCTTCAGCTTCAAAAGTATTTCTTTTGAGTGAGGAATTACAACCATCTGAGATTTTAGACTTAGAAATGTTAAAAACAATGCAGACACTTACTACAAATGTAGAAAAATAAAAATGGATAAAACGAAGAGCAATTCTTGAGAAAGGGCTGTACATCTCCAAAGAGAGGAAACCGATTTTACCATCTAACTTGTTTAGATATGCAGCTTTGCTGAGCCATGGGCAGTGCCATGTCTCAACAGGGGGGATGGTACAGTTAGTGAATCGAGTGTTTACAACGTATGGATTTACAAACTACATGAAAAATTTTTGTGCAGCATGCCATGTTTGTAACAAGCATCATGCACAAGGGGCATTGAAGCCTAAGCAAGGGAGTTTCCCTACACCACCTTATCCATTCCATACTATCTGCATGGATTTTATAGAGCTGAACAAATGTGAAAATAAGAAGTACTGCCTTGTCATTATAGATATGTTTTCCAAATGGGTGGAAGCTTTTCCAACTAAAAATCCAGATGCAGCTACTGTTGCAAAAGTCCTCGTTAAAGAAATTATTCCTAGATTTGGCATACCGGAAAAGATTTATAGTGACAATGGCACACACTTTGTAAATCATACTATACAACAATTGAGCTGTTACTTTGGGATTTTTCTGAAAAAACATTGTGCATACCATCCCCAATCTGCAGGATTAGTAGAGAGGCACAATGGAGTTTTGAAAAATAAGCTTAGGAAATTGATTAGTGAGACACAAAAGAACTGGGTGCACTGTCTACCTCTGGCACTGTTGAGTATGAGAACTGTTCCAAATGTAAAAGGGTTAACTCCTTTTGAAATTTTGTTTGGGAGGGCATATTATACACCTCAGTGGAAACCTCTCATGCCTGCAGACCAGGAGGCTGACAGTTCACTTGCAGAGTATATGAGGCGATTTTTGAATAACAAACTTTTGCAGTTAAATTCTGTTTCAGATAAAGAACAAACCAGACAATCGGAAGCAACAATAGTCCCAGGCACGTGGGTCTGGGTGAAAGTCATGAAGAAAAAGAATTGGAGTTCTCCGAAGTGGGAAGGACTGTACCAGGTGCTACTGTCGACACCCACTGCAGTCAAGATCGCAGAGTGAGCATCCTGGATTCATCTGACACACTGTAAATTGGTTAAGAACTTTGAACTGGACAAAAACCTTGTTACTGTTGTACAATGAGAACAAAATGACCAGGTATAGAGCAAACAGAGATGCAGAACAACCTCAGAAAATTTGCATGATTATTCTGATAGCTATACTGATAACAATGATCTTTTTGCTGTGGCCTTTCCTTTTCCCAGCCACACGAGTTGAACTGAACAAACGTGATGCATTACTCATAGACTGGCATCCAAACTTTAACACTTACCAAGCAATTAAATATGTGTATGCTGAGACTTTTAATGTTTCGAACTGCTGGATTTGCACAGCTATACCAACAGCATACAGGGGATTATTGATGACTGCTGTCCTCCTAGGGGTCAATGAGACCTGAGAAAACTTGATTTTTGATACTACACCTGTGAAATCACAAGACAAAATAGCATTGTACCTACCTGTTACACAAAAAGGGATCGTATGTTTTTATAAAAATGACACTATTCAGGTGGGTTGGAGCAATTGCAATGTGACTGTTTCTTATAAATGTTATATTAAGGACAGTAAGGCAAAAATTATTTGTGATACAAACTATGATGCATATTTTGAAAAGATGCATAGAAGTGTTAGTGAAGTACAACATAATCCTGTTCTTTTAAAACAGCTTTCTATTATTGATAAGAAAATGTTTCATGCAGGGCAAGCTTATATCAATACTAAAGTAGAGAATTGTTATTTTGTCTGTGGGAAAAAAGCATATAAATGGCTACCTGAGAATTGGTCCGGCAGTTGTTTTTTGGGTTACCTGGTTCCGGCCATACGACACACTGCAGCTTTGCCTCAGGGAAAAATTCAAAACGTCAGAGAGGTCAGCAATAAACCTAGAAGTCCAATCAAGAGACCCGAGAATCCAGTGGGACGAATCGAAGCAGGGTGGAGAAACCATAACTCAGTGAAAAAGAAAGATAAACTGACACATATGGACTTGAGTGACACTATTATATCATGGGCAGGCATAGAACCTGCATATGGCGCAGTGAAATCAATTTGGGAGCTGAGAAAACTGTCTAAACTTCTTGAAGTTATGAGCAATGCAACTTTTTCTGCTCTCAAATTAGTGACTGATGAACTAAATGCTATGAGAACTGTGGTACTTCAAAACCGCATGGCTCTTGACTTCACCCTAGCGGCAAGAGGTGGTACTTGTGCTTTAATCAAAGAAGAATGCTGTTCGTATATTCCTGACAACCAGCACGAGATAAAAGACCATCTTGAGGTGATCCAGCAAGTGTCGACCATGACCAAACCAGGCCCAAACCCTCTGACGGACTTTTTCCAGAATTTGTTTGGGGGGTGGGGTTCCATCCTAATGAACATCCTGATTGCCATTTGTGTGGGATTACTCCTATTAGGAGCATGCATTTGTTGTGGTATTCCCTGCATGAAGAAATTAATCAAAGATTTTATAGACATGTCAGTTTCTGAGACTTTGTATCAAAGTACTGAAATTGGAGAGTTGTTGAAAAGTGAAACACTTTCATAAGTCTAAACTGAATGACTCTCTTAACTGCAAATCCTGAATGGAAGAGGTTAGGAGAAGAAGCAAACTGTTTATGCTTTTGAAAATAGAATTAAAAAGTATTAACAGGGGGGAAATGTTAGAAAAATATGTATTAAAGTGTGTGCTTAATGCTAATTAGAAGCTAAAAGAGTTAACACGTCTTTCATTCTATTTTATATACAGTTTGGTCTTATATGAGACTAAAAGATGCTTTTGAAACTGCAGTGTGCTTTCTGAAACTTGCAAGATGCCCTCTGACCTAGTAACTGCTATCACAGCAAAATTCATGTTTATGCCTTTTGGAAATGTACTTGAAAAACAGGTGATTATCTGCTAGGTCAGGAAGCAATGAATGAACAATGCTATATTCTATAGTGTTATGATTTTGAACAATTAGCTCTGTTCGTGGTATGAGAACATGCACAGCTGCAGAAGGAAGAGATAAAGACAGACAAAGAACTGTTAAAGAAATGAACTGCAGTCTATACTTGCTTTGTGCTCAAATTAGCCATAGTACCTTGAATGGTAACATTGCATATATCTAACCGGTGGTAGCCAAGGCCACGTTGTTTTTCTTAGGAAGTTTCTCACAAAAATTGATAGTACAAGCAGAAAAGCATGAAAACAACTGCTATGTAATGATGATGTTAAAACTTGTGATCTGCTACGTCAGCTTGGTAGGCAATGTCTTATTAGAAAATGTATAAAAATGCTGGTATTTCCTGATTCTAGTTAGACAAACTCTGTATTAGCACGTTTTTGTCTCCTTGCTGCAAGATTAAAGTGCCTTAACCTGAACCTACTGTGTATTGATAATTTTTAAAGTATATTTTTCCTTTGACAGCCATAATAAGGCACACACACAAACTGGGAACATCATATTTTGTGTGTTTGGGCTGTTGAAGTCACGATTCCAGTGCCTCTATATATCTGGTGGAACCCTGCAGTACTCTCCAGCCACATGTGCACAGATGTTCACAGTATGTGCCATGCTACACAATATGATCCTGCGGAAACAGCTGAAGCAGGATCAGCAAAGGGAAGGGATACACAGCCCCACCAGTGCCTACATCACCACAACCGCACCCACAGGGGGACTTGGATGAGGAACCCCCTGAGGCTGTCCCAGTAGGCAGATGTAGATGTGCCCAATATGCCATGACCTTGGCCAAGAAACAACGCATAGCACATACACTGACAACCTAGGGCCCTAGAGACTGACACCTTGCTCTGACTGACATACATATTAGTAAAATTGATGCCAGCCAGCCCACACAACCTGTACCTCACCATGTATTGGTTGTGGACTGCATGATTTAGACAGAGTTAGCCCCAAATTACAGGTATGTCAGCTGCTGCATTTGCAAGGTAAGTCACTCTCCTATACACCACTTGTAAGAGGTACTACAATATGGTAGTGTATGCATGGACTTGCTGCATTTATGCAAGGGAATATAGTGGACTATATATAGTGTGCTACTGGGCTACTTGCATAGGTCTATAGTGGGCTACTGGCTACTTGTACAGATCTAACAGCCACTTTGGACAACAAGTACTCTTTTCATTTGCATGTGCCCCATAATATCCACTAGGCCACATAGCTGGAAACTCTACGACATTATTCAAGGGAGATGCCAAACAGTGGGGTCACAGGACAGTCACATGACTGTGTCAGCAGAGCATGGGCTGGTCATCCCCCACCCCAAACACATCAGTGTTTCCATACAACTGCTGTAATAGTAAGTCTGCAATGATATGCCAGCAGACCAGACAATTCCTGTATGTTCTTCACCACGAAATGGAAACCATGCAGTTCACCACCACAAAAAGAAAGAAGCCAGTGGTTACCTTTATATTTTATTAAAATTCCAGTCCAGTAGTTGATCCAAAATGCAGTCCCACAGCACATTCTTTATTCATTCCATTTGGAATTAAAGTGTTAAATTTCAGAATTAAAATAGTGTTTCCTTTAATGAATTCAGAATTTGTGATTGGTTAATTGTTTGTGATTATACTATTTAAAGATGGGATGTATGAGTAGGGATATACTCTGTAAAGGCTGAAGAGCCGAGGCGCTAGAGAAGTTTGCTTTTACGCAGTGTGTATGCTGTTGATTAGATTTTATTGGATCCAAGTGTGTGTTTATTTTAGCTGTGCTTTGGGACTGCATTTTGGATCAACTACTGGACTGGAATTTTAATAAAATATAAAGGTAATCACTGGCTTCTTTCTTTTTGTGGTGGTGAATTCCTGTATGTTGTTGACAGTGTGAGGAATGAAACCTTTCTGTCTGGCAGCTGGTGTGGCTCACTGTAGCATGGGCGATGGTTTTGATAGTTCGAATCTGGCAGCATCCAACATCTTTTGCATGTGAGGTACTCATATGATGGTATTCCCACAGACTGTCATAACCCCTCAATCTGTTACTGCAACAAAGCCAGAGTGAATGGGGGGACAAAGAGCCATACCTTCAGACAGACGTTATACACGCTCTGAGTAACCTAGCAGGTGGCTAGCATAACACCAGGCTGCAAAAGGTCAGATTAGTTGCAGGATGTAAAGGCCATCACTGAAATGTGTCAGTAGTTACAACAATTCAATGACTGCTGTTTATAGTATAGTACCGGAAAACCACAAATTAATGAGGAAGAAGCAGACATATGGGGTGAAATGCTGGACATTCTGCAAAAACATGTACAGGTAGAGGTATGCAGACTGTCACCCTGTGTGTGGTGTTACATCATGTACCATAGTCACATCATACCTCTCAACTTCTTAGAGTAGGAAATCTGGCCAAAGCCATGAATAAAAGTGGGACCAAGGCCCACAAATAGGGACAGGTTTTAAATATTAGCTCTTACAAACATAGAATGTCGATAGAATAACAGGTCTTGCATTAGCCTGAATCTCCTGATGTGTATGGAGTCTGAAACTCAAATGTCTGTCATTATTTATTGACTTCAATCTTCGCTGATTTGCCACTGCTTTGCCAGAAAGCCACAATGTTATGTAAAATTGACCAAAAATATGAGGCAAAATTCTGGACAGTGAAGCTCTGTACAGTTTTGAGGTGTGAGTCACATTTTAAGGTCAGCAAACAGCTGAGGAATGCCTTGGACAATATCAGGGAAGTGCAGGACTGTGGTAACAGGTGCAGCAGCCAATGGCTTGCAATACACATAATCCTGGACTGGATTACAGGTAGCTCTGGCCTGGAGTCACCTTGTAAGTACTGACAGCCACACTGAGCATGCACCTACACTTAGCTAACTTGAGCCCAAGTCTGTTGCCTCCACCGCCCAAAGACCTACTATGTGGAAATATGTCTGTACATACATTCAGCTGTGTATACATATCTGTCTCTCCCTATCCCCCTCATGCTTGATTAGTGTATCTATCAGGATGTGGCGCACACACACACACACACACACACACACACACACATATATATATATATATATATATATATATATATATATATATATATATATATATATAATACAGTGGATATAAAAAGTGTACACACCCCTGTTAAAATGCCAGGTTTTTGTGATATAAACAAAAATGAGACCACAATAAATAATTTCAAAACTTTTCCCACCTTTAATGTGACCTATAACCTTTTAGGGGAAAAATATAAAAAATAAAAAACATACAATAAGCTGGTTGCATAAGTGTGCACACCCTTAAACTAATACTTTGTTGAAGAACCTTTTGATTTACTTACAGCATTCAGTCTTCTTGGGTAGGAGTCTATCAGCATGGCACATCTTGACTTGGCAATGTTTGCCCACTCTTCCTTGCAAAAGTGCTATCAGATAGTGAGGGCATCTCTTGTGTACAGCCCTCTTCTGGTCACTCCAAATATTTTCTATTGGATTAAGGTTTGGGTTCTGGCTGGGCAATTTCAAAACTTTAATTTTCTTCTGGTGAAACCATTCTTTTGTTGATTTGGATGTATGCTTGGGGTCATTGTCATGTCGAAAGGTGAAATTCCTCTTCATCTTTAGCTTTCTAGCAGATGCCTAAAGGTTTTGGGTGAAAAGTGACTGGTATTTGTAACTGTTAATAATTCCCTCCACCTTGACTAAAGTTCCAGTTCCAGCTGAAGAAAAGCAACCCCAAAGCATGATACTGCCACCACCATGCTTCACCGTGGGGATAGTGTTCTTTCGGTGATGCGAAGTGTTGCTTTAATGCCAAACGTACCTTTGGGAATTGTGACCAAAAAGTTTAACTTGGTCTCATCAGACCATAACAAATTTTCCCGCATGCTTTTGGGAGACTTGATGTATTGTTTTGCAAATTTTAGCCAGGCCTGGATGTTTTTCTGTGTAAGAAAAGGCTTCCGTCTTGCAACCTTACCCCATAGGTCAGACGTATGGAGAATATGGAAGATTATTGTCACATGTAGTACACAACCAGTACTTGTCAGAAATTCCTGCAGCTCCTTCAGTGTTGCTGTAGGTCTCTTGGCAGTCTCCCTAACCAGTTTTCATCTTGTCCTTTCATCAATTTTGGAGGTATGTCCAGTTTTTTGCAACATCACTGTTGTCCTGTATTTTTTCCATATTTTGATGACTGTCTTCACTGTGTTCCATGGTATATCCAATGCTGTGGAAATTTTTTTGTATCCTTCTCCTGACATACCTTTCAACAACGAGATCCCTTTGATGCTTTGTAAGCTCTCTGCGAACCATGGCTTTTGCTGTAGCAGGCAACTGAGTAAATGTCAGGAAAATCCTACTAGGACAGCTGAACTTTATTTGGGGTTAATCAGAGTCTCTTTAATTGATGGCAGGTTTGTACCCAAGAAGACTGAATGAATTAAAGCAAAATGTGCTTCAACAAAGTATTAGTTTAAGGATGTGCACACTTATGCAACTAGCTTATTGTACGTTTTTTATTTTTTATATTTTTCCCCTAACAGTTTTTTTGTTTTTCAATTAAATTTTACAGGTTATAGGTCACATTAAAGGTGGGAAAACATTTTGAAATTATTTTTTGTGCACTCATTTTTTTATATCACAAAAACCTGGCATTTTAACAGGGGTGTGTATACTTTTTATAGCCACTGCACGCACACACACACACACACACATATATATATATATATATATATATATATATATATATATATATATATATATATATATATATATATATATATATATATATATATATATATATATATATATATATATATATATATATATATATATATATATATATATATATATATATATATATATATATGTATATATATATGTATATATATATATATATATATATGTATATATATATATATATATATATATCTATATGATAACAAAATGTATATATAGCTATATAAGGTATAATGATACATAGACTGTCCACATATATCTACATAACACATTTACATAACGTACACACACAACAACATTTAAGGAGACATCCCTCTTATACACATTTATTTACATATGGGTTGGGATGTAAGAATGTCCCCACATACCCCGGAATGCTGGGGTTATCTGCACTTGCACATCACAACAGTTGTCCAATAGAACCAGACCAAGGCCACAACAGTACATAATCTACTCACTCACAGACCCCTGTGCTTGCAGACTGTCACCCTGTAAACAGACACAGATACACAGGTGGTGTAATGTACAATAGGTGCAGTGCATGCCTTGGACAGGCCGTATTGTCCCTGGCCACATGTCCACCTATCAAACTGCAAACAGCCACATATGGCCAGACTGGTAAGTGTACACACATAACAGGGATATTACCAGGTATCTCACCCCTAGGACACTAGATACGATAACAGCACCAAGCAGTATCACTCTGCAGGCCACACATGCTGTCTAACACAAGGCTACTTTGCATGCTCCACAAGTACTGTGGCTGCATCAACATATACAACAGACATAACTTGTGGAATGTATGATAAGTACTGTGAGCTGCAGTGTGTAATACCTAGATAGGTAGGAGTTCTAATCTCACATTATCCAGCTCTGTGCATATATCGATGTATCCCCTCACAGCACTGTGGGCATGCCGACATGGGCTAGCTCTGTGCAATGGCATGCATTTTATGGCCCTGTGACTGGCTGCTGTCCTCTAAATTCCATCCTCTACAAATCCTGCTGATGTCATCCACCTTATAACCACTGGCTCACATCCTAATATCAGGTAAACTCCATGGCACATGCGATAAGTACTGCAAGCTGTAGTGTGTAACAGTAGATAGGTTGGAGCTCTAATCTCACATCATCCAACTTCTGTGTGTGTGTGTGTGTGTGTGTGTGTGTGTGTGTGTGTGTGTGTGTGTGTGTGTGTGTGTGTGTGTGTGTGTGTGTGTGTGTGTGTGTGTGTGTGTGTGTGTGTGTGTGTGTGTATGTAAGTGCATATATCCCCTTGTGGCATTACAGACATGCCCATCTGGCTTATCTCTGTGCAATTGTTATTCAGTTTAAGGCCCCGTGACTAGTTGCTGGCCTCAACATTGGCCTCCTTTACAAGGTCTGCTGATGTCATCCACCTTAAGAGTGCTGGCTGACACTCTGATATCAGATAAACTCCACAGCACATGTGGTAAGTACTGCAAGCTATAGTATGTATTACTAGATAGGTAGGGAGTTTAATCTCACAGTATCCAACTTGTGTGTGTGTGTGTAACTATATCCCCTTGCAGCTCTAGAGACATGCGCATCTGGCCTATCTCTGTACAATGCTTATGCATTTTATGGCCCTGTGTCTAGCCACTAGTCATAAATTGCCCTAATCTACATAAGCATAATTGATGTCCGCCACCATCTAGATTTGTACGTGCAGAATACCCAGGTGACACGTATCAAGGGTAGCAGACCATGTCACTGGGTATGAAAGCATGATGGTGCTAACTGTCCCCATTGTCCATTACACACTGTTCTACACATATGCACTTATGGTGCCATGCATGTATACTGGCATACCTTGCTGATGTCATATTTCTGCTGTGCTGCCTTGCCATCCTGTGCTGCTGTATTGCCACCATGTGTCCATAGTTTAATTGCTCAGACTCTTGGACAAAAACATACACAGGTTCGTGACACGCCTGTCATTCTGAAATGCTACCACCAGTGTACCATCAGGCAACAAAGATACAAGAAGTTTTATGTGTAGTCATGACACATGCCAGCATACAGTACCTGTCGTGGCCCACAACAACTGCCATGGCATAACACTACTGGTCTACACAAGCACATATAAAGTAATATAGTCACCCTGTGCATCAGACACATATTTGCAGGTCCCTGAATTGATGGTACGGATGACAGGGATGTGGCACAGCTATCATCACATGCACAGGGTGTAGTGTGGGGTGCCAGAGGCCTAGGCTTTGCCAAACAGTTGACATCATGTGTATGAGTCAGGAAGGGGTGCTGTTTAGATCGGCCATGGAGAGGTGGTGTGTCTATCTGTTGGTGACCTGCATGTGACAGTGGTGTTGGAGTTTGCGCATGTACAAAGTCAAGCCCAGTGCTAGCCCTACACATGTGTATGGTGGAGAGCTGTGAACCGTACATGGTAGAGTGGACAGCTCACTGTCTCCAGCCACGAACACGGGAACTGGCTCCACCAGGAGTAATATTGGCACCACCATGCCCAAGGTCAGATGCGGTGCTAGTACCTGATGGGGACTGTTGTCTGCTGGGCCCGTGTCCCCCATGGGACCACCCAGAACCATATGCCTATGGCCTGCTACATCATGGTGTGTACAGAACACTTCCCTCTGTACTGCTGGAGGTACTGCCACTATGGGAGCATGAGTGTGCATGGCCACGTGGACTCTCAGCAGATGGTGTTGCTGGCCTACGTCCACATGGCCGATGCCCAACTCCAACCAGATGTTCCGGCACAGACACTGTGCAGTCAAAGACAGACACTGTCTCTCTGTCTGTCTACTACATCAGTGAACCATTCCAGGGTGCCACCAATGCAGTGGAGGCAGTCAGAGATGTCGGACTGTGCTACATTCCATAATCCTAAGCATCCATCTGGTGTTGGATTCAGACTGTGCATGTGCCTCCATGATGGCCCGAAACATGCAGCGAGTGACCCATGATGTGACACCTGCGACAGGTGGTGGATGGGCAGCAGTCCTTCTTTGAGCACCCCTGTCAATCTGCCTGTGTGGGACCTCACCAGGTCTATGGTAATGGCCAGTGTCTATGCTCACTAATGCCATAGTTGTCACAGTCCTGTGTAATGTTGTCACCCTCTGACTGTCCAATATCTGTGGCCTCTAGGAACTGGGTACGTGTGGGCATACTGATTGTGCATGGGGATAATGGAGGCAGAAGAGGAATGTCAACCTCTGGGACAGATTCAGCTCCCAACAACCCCACCTGTGCCTCACTGTGGCCACCATCATCATCAGAGTCTGATTAGACACTGACATCAGGTTGTGAAGAGGACATACGCCACCCTCCCACCGTTCACCTGTGGGAAACAAGACAAAAGCAGTACATTACTACCTGCACTATTATGTATGGTAATCCACACAGATGCATACAGATGAGGATCCACAACTGCATTACACATGCCACATCTTCTCATCTCTGCTCCCATGCACAACAGACAAACTCACAATAACATACACAGACAAGTCAGTTCCTCTATAACATGTACTTCAGCTACATTCAGTTAAAGTTGCCAGTACAATACACCAATAAGGTATGCAATATGACAGTGTATATGATAGAACTACACATAACACCCAGTACACTGTCTTGAGAATGATATTCCAGTTGTAGTATCATTGCCTCAGGTATGTACCATCTCCCTATTGTGTTTGAACAGGCATCTTAGAGTAATTGCCTCATGTATAGCAGGCTGCATAGTCGCTCATAACTATAAGTGCAAATGTGCTAATGCTTGCACAAATGCATACCTGTGATTACCCAGTCTATACACGATGGTTAACTGTTCCAGACTGGAACATGCAGATAGTCTACTCTGGCTAACACAACAGTTGTACATAGGGCAAAATGGCAGCCCTTAACTTTGTTAGGGTATGTATGATCCATAAACCAATAGTATCACACCTACCAGGTACAGGACCATGAGTGTCGGCCATAACCAATGAATAACAAAAATAAATGAAGATAAGGGGTAGGGAGAGAGAGAAACACAGGGCATTGGTACTATTATTGGATATATACTTGACACCAGTACTATTATTTACTCTACAGGTCTGTCCTTTCTTTATGTGTGCAAGTCCCCTATAGCTGCTGTAGCACATACATACCTCTGAAGCTGTCCTCATGGAACAGTATGGGCCAAACAGTAACAACTGTGAGTACACAACTACACAGAACATGTGCACATCTGGTGGACCTATATAACTACCAAGGTGTACTGTGGGCTGATGTAATGATACTCTGCTGTTTAGGTAATCATGTTGATGATAAACCTGTGACAGAGGGATTACACACTACTAAGTACATTATGTGACAGCGTGACACTTGAGAGACATGTATGTGTACAGTACAGAAACTAAACAACTATCATGCCTTGCTTGGCAGGCATGGGGATAGAATCCAATAGCAGTGATTGCAGAGGACATCTGCCTGGTATGTAGAAATTAGCTGCAGCAACATTCTTACAGACATGCCAGGCATACAGCCATACCAAGTATACATGTTACTTATTTTAGTTTATTTTAATAATATTTATTTCCTTTACTTTATGCTGTATTTTCACATTCTTGTTTATAATTCAAACAGTCTATGACATCTCAACACACAATTATTTAATGATAATATGGGCTACCTCACCCATTTACCTGTAGTTCCTGTGGAAAGAGAAGTTGTGAGCATTATGTAGTGAAACCTAGCAGTGGATTCGAACCATGGTCTGTATGTGCCAAAATGTGCTTTATACAGTGCATTTAACAAACTAAGCTACTGAGTCACTGCTGATTACTGATTGACTGCTATTGGTCTAGAGTTTACCTGGAAACAAAATATGACCTGGCAGTACTACTGCAGTTTATACTAGCCTGCAGTGACAATAGAACACACATGCATGAAGTACAAGCATGACAGAGATAGTAGGTAACCTATACATTGCTGTATAGACTGCAGGTGTACACAATATATTGTTAGTGGGTTTAAATAGCTGTGGAGTCAGCAAGCAATATGAGATCATGGTGTGGACTACCTCACCCATATACCTTGCAGGTCTATATTATATCATCGAATGCTTAAAAAAGCGAATGCTGATTGATCGACCTAACTTAAGCGAACGCTTACAATCTCGAACTATCAGATCAGCGATTTTTTCCCAGGGAAAAAAAATCGCTGATCCAAAACACATACACACAACCCAAGCACACCAAACAAACAGAAATCCACACACATACACCTAAAATCTGATACCTAACCCTACACTAAACTATGCACACACCACTAACTACCCACTTACCTTAACCCAACCCCTAACCCTAAGGTTCGTCACTATCGCACACTCACCTCACCCGCTCCCTAACCCTAACTCACTTAAATCCACCCTAACTCTCATGTCCACTCAATCGCACACACACCTAACCCAAGCCCTAACCATAACTCACCTAAATCACCCTAACACTCACATCCACACAATCGCACACTTACCTAAATCCGACCGGTAACTTTTCACCATAACACTGAAAATACCGAAGCAACAGAAACAGACAACCAAATTCTTTCCCTAGGAAAAAAATAGAGTTTCTGCTGCTTCGATATTTTGCAGTTTCGTGAAAATAAAGTCGATCAATCAGCGTTCGCTTTTTTAAGCGTTCGAGGATATAATATAGACCCTACCTTGCTTACCTGCTGTTTGTGGATGACAAAGAATTACGTGAACAATAGTGGCCTAGAATAAGCCTTGACTGGTACTATATGAATTAAACAGTTCATTTGGCAGCCATCATATTTGCAGTCTACAGCTATTACACTGTTATACTTGACTAAAGCACCTTAACTCACAACCTGAATACATATGGCTCAACTGCAATGGTTAAAACAAGACATTCCAGATGTACACAATTTACCTTGGTGTTGTTGGCATTGGTTGATGTGTTCTTGCAGAACAGTTGTCATAATTTATTTCTTGCAAAACAGTTCTACTTCTACACTTATTCCATAACAGACTTTATTGGACATACCTTCATGCAGTTCCTGGAATAATTTTGAGTTTTTTATTGCACAACAGTTGCGATTATGCAGGTGTTGCAATACAGTTCTAATTCCACACTTATTGCACTAGAAACTTTATTGCAAGTATTTTCTTACAGTTAATTCTTTACTCTTCCCTACTTATTGCACTACAGTTGGCAGTATTAACTTGCAGTACAGCTATAAATCCACATTCATTGCAATACAAATTTTACTGCATATACCTAATTGCAGTTAATTTTTATTCTTTATTTATATATTTAACATTTGTTAACTGGGAAAGTCCGACTTGGAACAAAGACAATTTTCAGCGGAGGCCTGGAGAACAATGCTCCAGATGCATGTCTTTGTAATGTGGGAGGAAACCGGAGCACCCGGAAGAAACCCGCATGAACGCAGGGAGGACATGCAGACTCCACACAGAAGGAACCCCAGCCAAGAAACAAACCAGAGAACCTCTTGCTGTGAAGCAACAATGCTACCGCTGCAACACTGCGCCATCCATAATGCTTTACTCTTTCTTGCTTATTGGACTATAGTTAGCATAATACATCTGTACTCACCACACTCACAGTGCAACCTGGACAAGTGCCAGGCATATGCCTCAAGGTTGTGAGCCCTCTCCTCTGCAGCTGTTGGGAGAGAAGAACACCATTATGCATACCAGTTTAGCAGACATTCAGATTAGATATTAGTGGTACTAAGGTAAAAGTACTTACATACATGTGGGACATCCCCTACCCAAAATTCTTGGACCCAGGTGTCCAAGAGATCCCCCTTATGTCTCTTCAGGTCATCATAGTGGTGACAACACTGCTAACCTGTGTGGTTGATACCAGTTGTACTGGTGAGATCCCATGCCAGCTGGTCCCAGGCTTCTGCCTTGCACTCTGAGCCCTGGTAACCTCCCTGCAGAAGCCAGCCTTCATGATGTTTTTCAAGGAGTCTGACCATAACTCTGGATTCCAGGATGCCCCAACGCTGCTCCTGAAAGCGTGAACCCTCACCAATGCCTGCCATAGTATCCTTCAGAGATAGAACTCCAATGGATTATGTTGTATTCATGCTTACTGGGCTTAATATAGCCTGTTTTCCTGCACTTACACACCATTGGACAATATTTAAAAATGCAGTGTGTTGCTTAGCAGTATGCAAACCAATGCATCTGAGCTGAGCAGTGTGAAAACTTGAAGACCCATATGCTTAGCAGTGTGCCAACAAGACAAGCAGAGCAGTGCTTAAACATTTTCAGCTGTCATTGTGTTTATGCAGTGCTTAGCAGGTATTAGCAGAGCTTAGTGGTGCACAACAGGCCAGAATTTAAAAATAATTGCCATAATTTGTATTTCAAAACTAAATGCTTATATTCTCTTCCATGTATTCAAACCCTGCAACTACTGCTCATGAGGCTGTAACTCTACCCATTTGGCTATGTGGATAAGTGAAATTTAGCATTACCTTTACATATATGTCTGAGCTACTTATAAGCACTGCTGAGCACCACTCAGCTATGCTTAAACCTGACATTTAAGTAAATAATTAAATGCATCCAGTTTCTATTTTTAGATGTCTGTCAGGTGTCTCAGCAAAGCTTAGCATGGCTGTGCTCCATGCCGTGCTGTGCAAACATGCTTTTTAAATTAAAAAAATACATTTATATACTGCAGTTGGACAGTGCAGAGTGTCTTACCCATCTGTGGACACAGTTAACACTACACTCCCTACACTAATCCAATAACTGTATTCCTTGGCTCTCCCTCAGCAATGCACCATGATTAATATGCATGGCACGCTGCAGAAGGGGTACCATGTGCATGTAAATATTGTAATTAGCATGGACTGTTTGCATATTAGCTATATAATGAGACTGTGCAGCACTCAACAATCTTTTACAAACTAGACACTGAGAACCAAATTAGGGGGATCAAACAGCCCTGTGTTATTGCTGTATTGTAGCACAATTTGTTTCATTCTGAGAAAACTATTAATTATTTGAATGTTCTCTTTCATTTTAGCTTCAAATGTAGTATTAGTTAATCTGATTTATATACAAGAGTGCTAAAAACAGACACACTGAGACAAAGACCCACATGGAAACAGATACACACACACACACACACACACACACACACACACACACACACACACACACACACACACACACACACACACACACACACTTAGAATAATGTACTTATTTGCATGTATTGTATAATAACTTACATTTTAAGAAACATGAAACAGTGCAAATTAAACGCAGGCTCTAAATATGAATATAGGTTATTGTAATCTTAATGTTAAGATGATATTTATACCAACTGAATGGCAACCATCCATACTGATGCGGTATAAGTGTGAGCTTAACTGTATGAGAAGACTGCCAAATATCAGAAGGCATTTGCACACACCTGGATACCTCAGGCAGCCATCTAACACTTACCATCAGTTCTGTTAGTAGGGTGGTTGGTGCCTGTCTTTAGCCACCCTCCAGCTTTTAACAACTGACAGGGGTGGGGAGGGGACAACCACCCTTCTAGCAGAACTGATGGAGACAAAGTTTATTTATTCTTTGTTGACTAGATTAACAATTGACAGGGGTGGGGACAACCACCCTTCTAACAGAAATGATGGTGACAAACTTTATTTATTCTTTGTTGAATGGCTTAGTTCCACTAGGCCAGTAGCCTCTTTACAGGGGAGGTCCAAGGTGGTATTTTATACTACTACTAGGGGAAACTTGGCCAGGGAATCAAATAACTTAACCTATTCTTTGTGTCATGAGATCTTTTCCATTCCCTCCTGAGATACCACCAGCTCAGGCAGATGGGGCTGTGGTTTAACATCTCATACAAGGGTAACACACTCAGGACAGCACCACTCCTCTTAGTGTCACCAGTCCATCTAGCTGGCATTGGAATAGAACCCATAACCGTCTGCATTAAAGGCAAGTGTGCTACCCGTTGTGCCACTGACATGGATTACAAGCCACTACTTGGAACAGTCCATTCCTTATATGTTTTTTGTAGGTAACACATCATGAACACTGCATTTTCTATGACCTCATCACTGAAAAGAGACCTTATCAGGTAAGTGGCATGTTGTTAGCCTTCAGTAAAGCAAGCTCAAGCTGCATCCTGCTGTAGGCACTGTTAGCCTTCAGGGCAGCAAGTTTAAGCTGCACCTCACTTTACAAACTGTTAGCCTTCAGCACAGCAAGCTCCTGCTTTTTTGGAGGGGGGGTTAATGAAGTTACTGTCAGCATTCCTGTGAGTATGGTTATAACTTTCACTTCAGATCTATTTTTATTCTTTTTTAAAGATTTATTTGTCTCTTAACAAAAAATACATAGAATGACACGCTATTTTACATCTTTATGAATTTTTTATACTATGACTACTACCTTTTTTCTTTGTTGTAGTGCAATGATTTTACTGACAGGCATAACTCTTTTTACACATTCTGAAAAAGAACATAAGCAAATGGGTTACACCCATACAGTATGAATAACCTTTACTAATTTTAGTTGGCATTTTATAGAATAAAAGGCACTTAACATCTTTTTTTGCTTTCATAGTTATTTAACTTCATTCTATTGCAATAGAAAGAAGAATGCATTTAGGTCATTTTATCTATCTTTATGCACTCAAAGGACTGTGTGGGGATTTCACAAAGATTTCCTGCATGGCAAACTGCAGCCTTTGCTATGAGATCTGTTAGCTGCCAAAGCAGTGTTGAAAATACACCTCTCAACACAAGAAATCTGGACCAAGCAAATATAGTGGGGAAACAAAGACTCAAAATCAAGGACATGTTTTAAATATTGCTGTTATAAATCTTGAAAGTTGTTAGAATAACAGATTTTACATTACCATGCATTTTTCTGAAGGATGTGAATTCTGAGACTCAAATATCTGACATTATTTAATGACTTCAACCCTCAGTGATTTATCAGAATGTCACAAATTTTATGAGGAATGGATCAAAAATGTAAGGCAGAAATCTAGACATTCTGCAAAATTCTGGACAGTTGAAGGGTCTGCCAGAAACCGTTACTGAGACCTCATTAGGTGTTCTGACTGCTTCTACTGATCTGACCATTGTGTGTGTAAAACCATACATGTAGTAATTCCTCTGTTTAGTGTTGCAGTACCAATGCATATCTATATATATATATATATATATCTATATATATATATATATATATATATATATACACACATATATATATATATATATATATATATATATATATATATATATATATATATGTGTGTGTGTGTGTGTGTGTGTGTGTATATATATATATATATATATATATATATATATATATATATATATATACACATACATACAGTTACTGGACGTGGTATCCCCACCCACCATCCTGAAATATGTCTCTACTCATCCAGAGGTAATCCCAGCAGATTCGGTATCTGTGATTCTTCATTTTCCTGGGGTATGCATATTATATAGTGGTACCCCATTGTAATTCTTCTCAGATATTATAGTGCTCATTGTTCAGATACAGTGTAATGCCATTCCACCCAAATTTCAGAGCACTCAGTGTTCTGAGGCACTGCTTTCACATTTCTTGCTTTGCATACTAAATCTAGCATGGTGCACTTGAGCATAATGTTCTTATGCCTTATTTGCCCCCTCCACAAAATATTCATGAATGCCATCATACATTTATATTCTGTCAACAGGATAAATGTTTAGTTCCTGAATGCTGTGAAGTTGTTCATAGTTAGGATATTGTGTAGTTATACTGGGCAGGATTCATAAAAGTAATAATAATAAAAACACAGACTACAGACTATATTGCATCCAGCATCAGCTACTATGCAAATAAATGCACTATGAGAATTCCTTGCTGCCGTACTGGAAACCACTGCTATATTTCTGTTTTCTGACCATGCTGGTTACATTGGGAATGCCATGCAGTACCCCCCCAAAGAACATGATGAATGGTCACTGTATGTTCTGTTTTACACAGTATGATACTATCCAAGCATGGTGGCTTCCCAGTATTTGGCATTGGAGCGCAAAACATCCCGAACTCCAAACTGCATAACAAGAACATCAACAGAATGAACATGATAATACTAGGAAGAGGCTTGTGAGTAACATCGGTGTATATAAAACAGCACTTCTGGAAAAACTATGTCCCTGTTGTGCCACATATGCATACAGCACTCGGCATAATGTGATGTCTGCAACATGGATTCCGAACTGATATGATACATACAGGGCATGCTGACCAGTACATCTTCCAGCTACCAATAGCATTAGACATTACCGTCATTTAAGCTATCTCAGCTAGGGAATCTATATGACATAACTGGAAATATCTGGACAGGTAAAAGAGCACATAAAGGACATGGAGAATTATTCACAGTTTGTTGGACTGTAGGATGTGTAACACTGACAGCAATAATGAAATTCAAATCCCTTGGTGTGGTATCAGGTAGATGGTGATGCCCTAGCATTGTGCTGACCAAAAACAGACTTAGATGTGATAGTGGCAGGGGCAGACTGCCTTACAGCAATGATACGGGTGGAACTTCCTGTATGTCAGAGGGGTGTTGAAGTATATGGTCCATGGCTACATCACATGGTGTGGTCACACTGTGATGGCATGAGGTAATAACAGACCAAGATGACTAGACAAAACTGACTGAGCCACTGTGCCACTGTCCATCAGTGGCCCAGTCCTTGAAATTTCACAGTAATGATCATGTACCCCAGGCTGCATCTGTTAAGAACTGTCTATGACTGAACCATGCTTATAGCAACATGTGATCAAGGCTGCAGTCTGCAAGAATGAATGCTGCTTTGTGTGTGAAATTGTGGTGCAGCAGTGTTTGGAAATGTGCTCTTAACCAGCTGTTATGTGATCTCGGAGCTGGTATATATAATTAGCTGGGGTTGTGGGGAGCTGAGGAGGGCTTGCCACCTCCTTGAATTTTTTTAGTTTTTCAGTCCTTTAGGATTTAGGATCATAAGTTCAATGGTGGTTAATAGGCTATCAGCATAAGAGCCATTTTAAGCCTAGCCAAGCTTACCCCAAATTAAACAGCTTATTGTTGATGTGGCAATACCCCAGGGAATTTTACGGTAACTATATAGACTTGTACACATCAAGCATCCATAGGCTGCCTCTGTTCATTAGGGAGGTGCGTGCCAAACTAGAGGTAGATTTGCAGTTTCCCAGCCATTGGTGCAAGTTATATTTGAATAGGGTTAGGGATGAGCTTTGCTTCAAGTGATTGGGAAGCTTGATCTTTGAGACACATATTTGTTCCTCCAACATTTGCTGCTTATCTCACAGATGAGGTTTAGAGCCTTAGATCAGATATTTCTGATACTAATTGTTTTGTGGATGTGCAACAGATCCAGTTTTAATTTCTCCAAATCGTTTGGGTTTCTAATACCATGACAGGAATGGACCCCATTCCTAAGTCAATGTATGATTAAAGTTCATAAAATTAGTATTGTTTCAATCTTTATGTCAGCCAGAAGTGCTCTTCGCAGCACCCGCAATGTGCACAGTAATGACTCCTTTTGCAATTTGTATGGAGTTACATGTATTGGTAACATATGTAAATATGATTGTAGATTTCCCCTTTGTGATTGTAGCTTTCCCCTGGAGAGCACTCTGCTTTGGCTTGTAAGCAGCCCCCCCCCACACACTCATCTTCCACTTTCTCTCTTATTCCCTTTTGTTAGCAAATAGTATCCATAACTGATCAATACTGTGTGTTTGTTAATTTAAACTGAGACCACAGTAGCCTACTGATACAAGGTTATCCTGTTTTTCCACCTGAGAAATGGTTAAGAAATGACTTACAGTTTCAGAGCAGTCCTTGGTCAATTCTGATTGTTTCTTAAACACAAACCTGTCTTTGCTTTGGCTCATTAGCAGCAGTACAAAAGAACTGCCTGCTCACACCCTTGTTCTCCCCCTCCCCCTTCCCTGTTTATTACCCTAAGACAATCCCAAAGTTAATAAATATTACCTGTGGCAGGCACCATTTTTAAAACAACAACCACCCTTGTCACTATCATATGTTCATTTATCAGTTAACTCTGTTACCTGATTATTTACAGCCCCCTCATAAGAGCAACCACCCTTGTCACTATCATATGTTCATTTATCAGTTAACTCTGTTACCTGATTATTTCCAGCCCCCTCATAAGAGCAACTAACAGGGTCTCTAGCCACTTCGCTCCCCACCCTGCCCCCCTATTCTCTCCCGCTCCCAGTGGTCCCACCTTTATTACACTCACAAACCCCTCCCATCTTTCCAATAGCCAACCACAGCACTAACCCAACACTACCTCCTCCATCTTCCCACTACTATCACACCTCCTCAACTAACATGTACAAGCTTACCTTACCTATGCTCACTGCATGCACTCTCCTTGCATATCTTACATCCTACCAAAGCTTCATCATTCCCCCACTCAACCACTACCACTGTACTACTACTCACACCACCACTCATGTCTCACCCTCACTCAGATCCCCTCCCACCAACTCAAGAACCATCCCTATGCACCCCCACATATTCTACTGACTATATTACTCAAACATAAAGCATCCCTACAACGTAACATAGTAACCCTCCCACCATACCTATTACCCATAGAGCACAATCATAAAGTTTCCCTTATAAACAAACACATTCAAAAACTGAGAAAACTAATAACCTCATGCATATCAAAACTAGCCCTAAGTGGAGACATCCACCCCAACCCTGGCCCTACCATCTCCAACCCCAATCCTCATAATCAGACTAGAAACCACAACTTCTCCCATATTACAGCCAAAAGAAAGCCAAGTGACTTCCTTCTACTAAGCCTAAATATTAGAAGTATATTCAACAAAGTACATGAACTCCATGCCACCATAGACTTGTACTCCCCAGATATAGCCATCCTGACAGAAACCTGGCTAAAACCTCACATTACCAGTGAGCAAATACTCCCTACCGGTTACAGCATGCTAAGATTAGACCGGCTACACAAGAAAGGAGGTGGTGTAGCTATAATATTTAAACAGCATCTAAACATCCAGATCTTAAAATCATTAGCTCCACAAATAGGCAATGAAGAAATAATATATACCAACCTCAAAATAAACCAAAACAAAACCATCAACATAATTGGATGCTACTTCCCACCTGGCCAAAACATCCCTCCACTAGAAAACCTCCTCAGCTGGTCTACCCACCATTTCCCCCAAGAAACTATCATTTTAGGTGATTTCAATATTGACTGTAAATTCTGTTCTGGCAACCATCCAACCCATCATGTAAACCTTCATGGCTTCACCCAGCTAGTCCAGTCGCCATCCAGGATAAATAAAAACTCCAGCAAGAACACTACCCTGGATTGGATACTAGTCAGTAAGAGCCCCCAGTCATATATAACAGGCTGCTTATTAGATAGCCTCAGTGATCACTCCCCAACATTCCTACTCAAAAAATAGCTATACCAAGCTAAACCTGTCATCTACTGTCAAATACGTAAAAAACTAAACTTTAACCCACTCACATTCATCTCATCCCTCAAAGAATGTAACTGGCATCCTCTAAAGTACCTCAGTCTTGATGACGCAGTTGAATTTTTTAATACTACCTTCCTGAGCATCCTTAATTACCATGCCCCCATAAGACTTTCCAGAACCAAAGCACAACCCTCCCCATGGCTACAGAAAACCACTAAGTCAGAAATGAAAAACAGGGATAAAGCCTGGGAGCACTGGCACAAAACGAAAACCCCCTCAACTAGACAGAAATTCCTAGAACTACGCAATAGAGTCAAAAAGCTAATAAAACAGGACAAATTCCAATACTACCAGTCTGCCCTAGACTCCTCGCAACACAGCCCCAAACAATTCTGGTCCTCCATAAACTCCATCCTCCACCCAGGTAAAGTCAGTACCCCTCCTCCTAACATCCCTCACTCCTCAGAAAATATTGCTACCTCATTCATCACACACTTCACACAAACCATACTATCACTAGCTAAACAACACAACCCCCCCCTCCCCTCCAACCCACACCTTCAACTAGTAATCTCCCCACTGCCTTCTCTTTTATTCCTGTATCTATGATCCAACATAAAAAACTCTTAACTATACTTAAGCCCATCAAATTAGCAGCAGACAACCTTCCAAGTGAATACCTACAAATCGCAGCTGATGCTCTGGCCTACCCAGTATCCATCTTGATTAACCGATCTCTGTCAGAAAGTTATGCTCCCACACTGTGGAAAGTATCACATATAATTCCCCTCCACAAAGGCAGACCCTCCACAGATCTAACCAATTACCACCCCATAGCTATTCTCTCTCCACTCTCCAAAATACTAGAGAGATGCATACACTCTCAGGTCTCAGACTACCTCCTTACTAACAACCTCCTTTCCAATACTCAGCATGGTTTCCGACCAAATCATAGCACCACCACTGCCTTACTCTCCTTTACTAACACTATCCTTCAGCATAAAAACAATGGCTATCACTCCTCTGCTACTTTCCTAGATCTATCTAAAGCATTTGACATGGTCCCACACAAACAACTCATCTCTTTCCTCAATAACCTATCCTTCTCTCAATCAGTCACCAACTGGTTTCAGAGTTACCTGTCTGACCGCCAACAATCTGTTGTATGGCAGAATGACATATCTCCCCAACTATCTGTCTCCATAGGGTTCCCCAAGGATCCATCCTTGGACCCCTACTCTTCTCTGTTTTCACCAATAATCTAGCCTCTGCCACCAAACATGGCACACTCATACAATACGCAGATGACTCAACCATCATCTGCTCAGCCCAGTCCCTACCCAAACTGCAAAAAGTCACACAGGAAGCCTTTTCCTCTGTTGAAACTTGGTTATCCGATGCCCAATTAATACTCAACCCAAACAAAACTAAACAACTCATCATCCAACCCACCAAACATACTCAAAACAACTCTCACTTTAACATCACAGCAAAAGACAACACCACTATATACCCAACTGAACACACCAAATTGCTAGGAGTGGAAATAGACAATAAACTAAAATTTGACATTCACATATCCATGACCATAAAAAAATCCACAAAAAACTAGGAGCATTATATACAAATAAGCAACTTCTCACCAAAGCAGCAAAGATTTCAATAGCAAATTCCCACCTTATCTCTACCCTACTTTATATCTCTCCAATATATACCAACCTAAGGCAATGCGATCTAAACAAGCTAGAGACCTGCTACAACAAAATCGCCAAATTCACCACAGGGGCATCCTACCGTAGTCACCACTATCTCTCACTTGCTGAACTGGACTGGCTTGAACTCCCTCACCTCCTTCAATGGTATCAACTCTCACTCGCCCACAAACTAGTAAACCATCCACTAAATGTCCCATCCCTCCAGAATCTAATCCAACCCTATCGCACCACCAGACCACTAAGATCCAGCAACAAAAATCACTTGCAGATCACTAAAGCCAATAACTCTGCTGGTGAAGCACTATTCTCTTGCACCATAGCCAAATTATGGAACACCCTCCCACCCACAATTACCTCCATACCATCATGCACCCACTTCAAAACTTTACTAAAAGCGCACCTAAAAACATGCTGGCTATGCCCTTGCAACTCCCACTCTAATATCACCCACCCCATCCAACCACTACCTTTATTTCCACTCTACTAACTACCTTGATTATAGCAAGCTCAGATGCTCATAAGCCTAGTACCTATTATACAGCAGGAACTTCTTATTCTAACATTTGTTATTGTCTGTTATGTACTTCACAGATAAAGATTCTAGTTGTCTACTGATGTACTATGTTCTTCATCTGTAAATATGTTGTAAGTAATTGCTATGTTAAATTGTTAATTGCTATGTAATCCAATCTAACTACTGTCTGTTTATTTTAACTGTGGAGCTTTTCTCCCCGGGCCTCTGCTGAAAATGGACTTACATCCAGTCGGACACTCCCGGTCAACAAATGTAAATAAATAAATAAAAGAAATAAATAGATACTTTTCTATAAGACACATTGCCCCTACTACTATTGGAAATGTCTGGGTATCTTTCTCCATTTTTTAATTTCTCCAAATCTTTTGGGTTTCTAATACTATGATGGGAATGGACCCAATTCCTAAGTCAAAGTACGAGTAAAGCTCATGAAATTAGTATTGTTTCCTTCTTTGATGTCAGCCAAAAGTGCTCTTCACAGCACTCACAATGTCCCCAGTAATGACTCCTTCTGCAATTCATATGGGCTACATGGACTGATAACATATGTAAATACGATTGTAGATTTTTTTTATAAGACCCCGTTGCTCCAACTACTATTGGAACTGTCTGGATATCTTTCTTCGACATTGCTCTCATTTCTGCCTGCAGATCCTGGTATCTTATAACTTTGTGTCTCTCTGTACACAAGACACAGTAGTCACTGGGTGTAGCAATTTCAATGATCAATGCTACTTTTGTCTTCTTTTCTTGGACCTCTATATCCGGTTTTCTAGCATCTATCTTTTGAACTGTTGGTAATGGGTAATACCATGTGATATAAACTTCATCATTTTCTATGATGCTTTGTGGTTCATGTTTCCAGTGTTTTTCAGCTACTTCACTACCATAATGTTTGCACAATCCCTAGTGCAACAGTCTTGCCACATTATTATGCCTTTCAGTATATAGTCCTTCTGCCATTAATATGTCACAACCAGCAATGAGGTATGCAACTGTTTCCAGTTCAGTTTTACAAAATCTACATTTGTCTGTTTTTCCCATGTGTTCAACGGACTTTGTAAATCAGCATGTATGTAGCCCACTATCTGGGGCTGCCAATATTAACCTTTCATCTCTTGGTTTGAATTCACCTCTCCTTAACCATTCCTGTGCTTGTTTCTGATCAACATGAGGTTCTTCCAGAAGTTTTCTATACTTGCAACTATATTTATGCTTTTTCCACATTTCTTGTCTTCTCATCTGGTCCTTCACCTTTTATTCTTTCTTTTGTTTTTTGGCACATTCAGTTGCTGTCTAATTTTTATCTACTTCTAGTTTGATTTCCATTCCTGCTTGATGCTGATATGATTCTGCTAAATTAAGCAGACAAGTCATCTTAGATTTATTCTCCTCATGTTTCAAAACTTTCACTACATTTGGGTCTTGTGAAGTCAGCAGATATGTGTGGAGTCCTATGATTGCAGATCTAGACATGTAATCACTTTCAAGAAGGCCCATCCCTCCTTCAGAACAGGGAATATATAATCTTGGTATACACTGATTTTTATAAATCATTTGGTGAGCATGAAGCATCCTTCTTGTTTTCCTATCTAATCTATCCAGCACATTTTGGGGCCAGTCAATCACTCCAAAACTGTAAGTTAGGACAGGAAGAGCAAATTGGTTTATAGCTTGGACTTTGTTCCTAGATGTAACACTGTTTTCAGAATTAATTTAAGTCTTCTAAAGTATTCCTTACTAAGTTTTATTCACATTTATTCTTTTTTAATTGTTGATCCTTCATCATTTCCCAAATATGTATACACTCCCTCTTGCTCAAGTTCTTTTATATCACATTTTTGTCCCAAACAAATGTTTTCCTGGTGCTGCAGTTTTCCTGCTTTAAAGGTTGCTTTTGCACACTTAAGACCAAATGACATTCTTATATCATCTGAAAAAGTTTTGACAACCTGCAGCTGTGCTTTTAGTTCCCCATCTGTTGAGCTATACAGTTTTAAATCACTGACAAAGAGAAGATGAGAAGTTTCATAGGTTTCATAGGTTGGTACTAGGCTATCAGCCCTAAGGCCTATACAAGCCTAGCCATAACAATTCCCTGGCTATTTCTTCCCACATTATTTACTTTCCTGGACCCCTGTCTAGCAGGGCGACTGACGTGATCCCTGGGGTGAATTTCCTTTTTCCCATTCAATTGTCAAGGTTCCTCTTGAAGAGGTCCAAAGAGGCACTCTGCTTGACATGTATGGGCAATCTATCCCAGAGTCTGGGGAGTCTCTGGGTCAGGAACCTATCCCTCCAGCATGTTTTGTTTATTGTGATGACAAGGTTTAGATCCCTGGAGCGTGTAGCTCTGAGGGATTGGGATTTCTTTAAGTGTAGCATGTCCAACAGCTCTGGGTTTGACATGGCCTTGTATGTTAAGCAGAGATCGCCTCTGAGTAGACGATATGCGACAGAGTATAGCTGGAGTTTTTTAAGGTGGTCAGCGTAGGGCATCTGTATTTATACTTTGCTGTTTTGTAGGAGCCAAATTGTAGCCATGACCTAAGTTGTTAAGTAAACAGCTTAATGGGTTAATGGCAAGGCAGAATGGCAATAGTGACAGAGTGTCACCCTGGAATATCCCCCTTTGAATTTTTATCCCTGAGATAATAATCTGCCCTTTATCATGGCTTAATTGCAAAGTGGTCACCCACTGTTTCATGATCACTGTAATGTAGTCAATCATTATAGGGTGTATCCTATACATTTTTAAGCACTCTTTTATCCATGAATGTGGGATACTATCAAATGCTTTTTTATAGTCAATCCAAGCCATACTTAAATTCTTCCCCTTTTTACAGTTCTCCAGTATGACATTATTTAACAACAAATGATCCTTTGTTCCATATGACTTTCTTTTTTTGCCCTTTTGTTCTACTGTCATAATTGAATTTTCTTCTAAATGATTATAAACTCTGTTGGCATCAATTCCCATGTATAGTTTATATGTCATCGGAAGGCAAGTTATTGGTCTATAATTTATAGGGTAGCTTGCAGGTTCATTGTTTTGCCTGTTGTTAGCGAGGTTGGTGTCTGTTTGTGATGCACATATAAATAGTTCTTAACTCATGACTAAATCCTTGTGCAAAGATGTTAATATTTTTAACCTAAAGTTAGGTACTGCATCTGGGCCTGGGGGTTTCCAATTACAGGCTTTTCTTAACTTTGTCTCAATCTTTGGCTGTTATTCATCCCACTTCATATCCTACACCTTTAAACTTCTTATTCTTTCTTTTACTTCTTCTGTCCATTTAGCATCTTTGTTATGTTCCACAGGATCTTCATAGATGCTTCTTCAAAGTGTATCTACTTCCTCTTTTTTTTGTCGGTTTTTCAATTTCTTTTACCTTATTTCCCAATTCTCTATAAAACTTTTCTGGGTCATCAATTCATTGCTTATTTTGCAGTTTTCCTTTATATTTATCTGTGTTATCTTCTAAGGTTTTCCACTTGTGCTGAAATTTTTAGTTTGTTATTTGCGATAGTGCATGATAGATCCTGGTCTGTTCTAATACTGTGCATTGCTTTAATCACATCTGTCTTTCTTAGTATTTTTGTTGATCTATTCCCTCTTCTATAGTCTTCTAAGAGTGATACTTTTGTCTTAATTGCTTTATAGTTTTCTCTATTCGATACTTCCATGATGGTATTCAATTTCTCCCCTTCTTTTCCCTCACTACCCTGTGTTCTTGTGGTAGAATTTTATCTTTTATTAATTTAGCAGCACAGTAATATATCCTGTTTACTTCTGTTATATCATATGGACCTCTATGGACATTGTAATTACTGCATTCATTTGTTTATCAGACTTCTGACTTTTTGGGTTTTATTGACCTTCTGCGGTCTATTTCTCTCAATGATCTTAAAATATCTATCCATATCTATTAAATCAAGCAACTCTTCACTTAGCTCATTTTCTTCCACACTGAGGGCACATCCCTTGTTTTCTGTTTCCTGTGGGCATTCTATAGAAAATTCTATACCATCTTCCTGTAGCACATTCTCTTCAATTTCATCCTGTGCCATCTGTTGCTCTGTCATATGGGAACTCACTGGCCTATCACTCCTCAACACTGACTGCATCAGAGTTTCCACAGTTTCCTGTCTAGCTTCAAGTAAATGCTTATACTGATTTCCTGTAGAACGCTTCAAAGTATCTTGATATGGCACCTGACCAATTGCTTCCTGTTTCACTGGCTCCCCTTAATTTGGATATCCATTGCTGTATCCTGTTGTGGTGCTTTCTGCATTCGATTTTCTACACTTTGTAGGTACTCCATAACCTCAGTTTCTGTTTCTTTAACTTCTCCATTACTAATCTCCTTTTCTTCTTTCCCTTTTTGTCTTTTTATTTATTCTATTGTAAAGTTTTCCATTTCTGGATTCCTTTGCCTGTATTTCTCTTCAAATATCTTCGGTGCTGCTCTTTTTGTATTGGTTAGTTTTGCTTTCTCCTTTCCATAAATATTACACCATATTATATCTCTTTTTCTTTCCCATGTCAATATTTCTTCTTCAGATGTTTCCTGATCTTCCTGTTTCTCCTTACTTTGGGGGCTCACTCCATTATGCTGTGATGTAACCGGTATTAGACCTTCTACACCAAATCCGTCACTTTGCAGGCACTCCATAACTTCAACGTCTATTTTTTTTAACTTCTACTTTACTAATCTTCTTTTCTATGTTCCATCTTTGTGATGATTTTTTTTTATTGTAAAATTTTCCATATCCGGATGCCTTTACCTGTATTTTACTTTGAATATCTTTGGGGCTGCCTTCTTCATTTTGATTAATTTGGCTTTCTCCTTTGCATAAATATCGCATCATATCAAATCTCTCTTTCTTTCCCATGTCCATATTTTTTTATATATTATTCAAATATCTCTAGGTTTTGTTGTTTATATTTTCACACTTCCTCAGATGCTTCTTTTTCCAAACAGATCAAAGTTTCTTGATCTATATACTGTTTTTCACAAATCTGTTGTATTAATGAACGCAAATTTTCATTTGAAGCTTCTGACAGTTTTTTTTGCGGAAGTATTTTTCTCTCCTCTAATTTCTCTCTTAATTATTTTGTATATCTCATGTCTGGAAATTCTGGGCTTTTTGCATAGTAGTAACAATACATAATTTCTTTCTTATTCTCAATAGTCTATCTTTCTTTATCAGTGTGGGATCACTGGTTGCTTTGTAGGCTAGACATAGATCACTGTGCAGCAGTCTGTTAGGAGTACAGGGATACAGCTTTGAGACAGTCCGCATAGGACTTATTGTTTACTCCCTGTATTCTTTTTGTGAGGAATCTCTGTGGTCTCACAAGCTATTGTAAGTATCTGGTCAAGTACCTGCAGAAGGTGCATTGTACGTGACGATTGGTCTGATGAGAGATGATGAGTATAGTGGAACAATGACCTCACTGGACCTATATGCCATGTCCTTATAAGTTTTGCAACATAGAACGATTTTTTCACCACAGTGGACATGTGGTGATCCAAGTGTAGTTGCTGTCAACATGTGTTGTGTTTCTAGATCCATGACCACTGGATTTACTTTTAGGGGTGTATTATCAATGTGTTAATTTCCAGGGGTGGCCATATTTCCAGAGGGTACTATTATGCATTTTTGTATTGAGTTTTAGTTTGTGGCTCCAGTACCAGTTGTTTGTCTATGTTAAGCCCTCTTGAAGGGTATCTGTGTCTTTTGGAGATTCATTGACAATGCCTAGTTTACAATCATCTGGAAACATGGTCAGCCAAAAGCCTATGACATTTGCCTTAACATCAGAGAAATAGATGTCAAAAAGGTAAGGCCCCAGCTCTGATCCCTGTGTGATTCCACTCATGACTAGTACCTTTGTGGAGGTGGATTCCCCTATCCAAACTTCTTGTGACCTATCAGTGAGCCATCTGGCTATCCAGTGGGTGACGTATGGGTGTATGCCTAATTTTGTAAGTTTATCTGCAATGCCCGAGTGAGGTGTTGTGAGGAATGCCTTAGCCAGGTCAATATGCACACTGCTTTGCCCTTGTCCATAGCTTTTGTGACCTTCTCAAAAAAGACCACCAGGTTAAGTAGGCATGACCTGCCTTTAACAAAACTGAACTGGAGACAGTTCTATTTCTGTAGGTTTCCTATGTCATTGTTATATCGGATCCATGATAATTCTTTCTATGACCTTGCATATGAGACTACTCAGCCTTATGGGTCTGTAGTTTCCCAGGTCTGTGGAAGGCTTCCCCTTGTGTAGAGAGGTACCTGTTGCAGTCATCCATTAATTAGACACAAAGTCTGTCTGGAGGCTACGGCTAAATGGTGATTTTAGTGAGCCTGACAGGCCATTCAGGAGGCATCAGTTTTGGATGGGAATGTGATATAAAAGAACTTGAGCAAGAGGGAGTGTATAACTATTTGGGAAATGATGCAGGATCAACAATAAAACATGAACAAATGTGAATAAAACTCAGTAAGGAGTATTTTAGAAGGCTTAAATTAATACTAAAACAGCATTTACATCTAAGAACAAAGTCCCAGCTATAAACAAATTAGCTCTTCCTGTCCTAACTTACAGTTTTGGAGTGACTGACTGGCCCCAAAAGGTGATGGATAGTTTGGACAGGAAAACAAGAATGATGCTTCATGCTCAACAAATTATTTATAAAAATCAGTGCATACCAAGACTATATATTCCTCTAAAAGGAAAGAAATCAATTGGCATAATGGTTAAGGTGTTTGCCTGTCATCCCCAAGGTGCAAGGTTTTATTCTCAGCGCTGGTAAATGAGTCACTGGCTGAAGGGATATTTTTTTGTCCATAGAGGTTCCTCACAAAAAGAATACAGGGCATAAGTAATATGTCCCATGCGACCGCCTCAAGGCCCTATCCCTGTATTCTATCTCCTACAGGGTTTTGAGGAGAGCTCTATGCCTAGCATACAGGGCATTGTCAGACCCCACTCTGATGGACCTTCTGCATATCCACAAAACAAACAGCATGAGAATTACCCATTCTAAAGACTTAAACCTTGCCTTTGATATAAATAGGACTTGCTGGAGAGATAGGTATGTATCCTTGAGACTACCCCGTCTACGGAACAGGCTCCCCATCCATGTGAGGCAGAGTTCCTCCCTAACCCAATTCAAGTGCATCTTGGACAATTGTATGGGAAACCGGAAATTCAGCCCTGGTTTGGCACCTATGTCTCTAATGCACACAGGTAACCTGTAAATGGTTAATTTCCCAGACCCATGCCTACACTTATCAAGGGTAGCAGAACTTGCTAGAGATTTGGGATGCATGGCTAGGCTTAAAAAGGCACTTGTGGTCGTTAGCCTAGTAAATACCTATGAAACTATGAACCTATGAAGGAAGTATGGGCCTCCTCTTAATTGATTACATGTATAAATTTGTGATAGTGGGACTGCATACATATCTGGTGACCATACCTCTCAACCAATTAGGGATAAATTTCAACAGAATAAGGGACAAAGCCAGAAAAAATTAGGGCAATCAGGGACACTTTTAAAATATTTGTGCTATTAACCTGAGACATTCACAGAATCACAGCATATGAATAATGTACATTTTGTGAGGTAAAATAAGTCTACAACTCTTAATTATTGCCATTATTCATTAAGTTTAATTCACCAACTTTCCTCCAAAAGTTACCAGTTTTAGGAGGGATTAAGAGGGACAGAGCTAAAATTTGAGTCAGAATCAGGGATGTCCCTGAAAATCAGGGACAGTTGAGAGGTCTGCTGCTGACCTCACAATACCCAAATATAGTGAAAGTTTTGAAATACGAGGACAACAAAGTTTAAGATGACTTCCCTGCTAAGTTTATCAGAAGCATATCAGTGTCAAGTGGGGATGGAAATCAAACCAGAAGTAGATAAAAATCAGGTAGCAACTGAATGTGCCAAAAAACAAAAGAAAGAATATAAGGTGAAGGATCAGGTGAAAAGACAAGAAATGTGGAAAATGCATAAATATAGTTGCAAGTATAGGAAACTCATGGAACAACCTCATGTTGATCAGGATCAAACACAGGAATGGTTAATGAGAGGTGAATTTAAACAAAAAGACAAAAGGTTAATATTGGCAGCTGAAGATAGTGGACTACATACACGCTGGTTTACAAAGTCCATTGAACATGTGGAGAAACAGACAAATGTAGGTTTTGTAAAAGAGAATTGGAAACAGTAGCACATCTTGTTGCTGGGTGTGATATACTCATGGCAGAAGGACTGTATACTGAAAGGCATAATAATGTAGAAAGATTGATGCATTAGGGATTGTGCAAACATTATAATATTGAGGTAGCTGAAAAATACTGCAAACAAGTGCCACAAAGCATCATAGAAAGTGATGAAGCTTATATCACATGGAATCATCCATAACAAACAGTTCAAAAATAAATGCAAGAAAACCAGACATAGTAGTCCATGAAAAGAAGACAAATGTAGCATTGATTATTGAAATCTCTACACCCAGTGACTATAGTGTCTTACGTACAGAGATACACAAAATCATAAAGTAACAGGATTTGCAGGCAGAAATGAGGGCAATGTGGAAGAAAGATACCCAGACAGTTTCAGTAGTAGTAGTAGGAGCAATGGATCTTATAAAAAAAGAATTTACAATCATACTTAGATATGTTACTGATAAATGTAACTCCATACAAGTTGCAGAAGGAGTCATTACTAGGCACAGGGGCACTTCTGGCTAACATCAAAGATTGAAACTAATTTCATGAACTTTAATTATACCTTGACATAGGAATAGGGTCCATTCCCATCATGATACTAGAAACCCAAAAGACTTGGAAAAATTAAAAAAGAGTCATCATGGGATATTATATGGGTCCATTGAAGCAGTGCTCTTGGCCTTAGTGAGCACATTGAGGACCTGGTCCCTAGTGATAGCTGATAGAGAAATGGTAGAAGGTATTTCCTGTGGGCAAGGTGGTGACTTGGGATGATAAGCAAGTAAAGATGGAGCTAAATATATTGACTAGCAGATTCACTCTATCTTCTGGCTCCATACAGGTGGCTCCATTTATCACATGTTTGGCACATTGTTGGATGTTGCCTTTAATGCTGCAGACATAACTGAAGAAAGCATTATGACTGTCCCTAGCTGTGGGGGCTATTTATATCTCAAATTTGGCTTTGATGGACTTGATTAGTCCCCTGAGTTGATTGATCAGATTGATGAGACGTTTTTAGCTCCTGGACAACACCATTACAGTATTATTAAAGAAATGCAGCACTGTATAGTTGTGACATATGGTATTTGAACCCAGAACCTCTGACTACAGTCTTATATAAGACTCCTAAAGTTGGTTTGTGCTACAGACTAATGCATGCATACTTGCTTTTACAGTTAGGATATGCATGCTCAATTTGCTACAACTGTCTAAAAAATAAAAAAAAATCTATCTTTAACTTTTAAAGCTACAATAATACTTCTTTTGTGCTGCATTGGGTATTGTGAGGTCAGCAGATATGTATGCAGTCCCACTATCACAAATTTATACATGTAATCAATTAAGAGGAGGCCCATACTTCCTTCATAGGTTCATAGTTTCATAGGTATTTACTAGGCTAATGACCACAAGCGCCTTTTTAAGCCTAGCCATGCATTCCAAATCTCTACCATTTGCTTACCTCAGTTTCTCCATTTGAACAGCTTGAGCATGTCTATTGAACTCTATGCTGGCATTAGCTAGGGAAAGAACAGAAGAGCAGTATTCATACCAGCCTTGCCTATATTTAGCTTTCTAAGTATTACAAATATTGTCTTATTATCATACTTACACAGCTGTGGGATATCCACAGTCTCAAATTCAGTCAACCAATGGTTGAGGGTATTCCTTTTGCACCTGTATGAGTCATTCAAATGTCGCCTACACTGTTCTACAGTGTGCAGGATGCCCAGTAGCATTGGATACAGCCTGAGCCAAACTACTCCATACCTCAGACTTGTACTGGGAGCCAGAATAGTCCCCCTGCAGAAGCATTTGGCTGTGGCACTTTACCAGGAGTCCAATAAATATCCTGGACTCCTGGGCACCCCACCTCTCTGCCCTAAACTGGACAGCTTCCTACTAACTCCAGATTTATCTAACACCTGGCCTAGGGCAATGGAAATTAATGTTTTCTACCAATTTCAGCTATTGCATTTACTGGTAGTATGTGAACTTGAGCAACAATGCCAACTGCATTTGTGCAATGTTAACCAGAGAGCAGCAGTGCACAGCAGGGATGAAATAAATATTTGAAATAGGAAGGTTAATCTGAAACTTTACCTTAGTTTGAGGGGTGTCTGATGATGTAGCTTCGAAATATATATATTAAAAATTGGAGGGTAACTGTTAGGTGAGTTAAGTTTGCAGACATGCTCTGGGGATATAAATATCATGACCCGAAACATTTGTTCTTGGCTTTATACACTGGTAAAATTGATTTTTAAAGTGTGGGATTCAAACCTAGGCATAAGGAACAAAATATTTTCTTCCTCATAATTGATTTTCCATCTTTGCCACAGAAGAAGTGCTGTTCAGACAGAGTTAGGGATCTTTCATAAATACAGCTGACATTTTGAAGTTTTAGACATGTATGTGTGTGACCTAACAAGGTTCTTGTATACAGATCCATTTGTGTATGTGTCTTATTTAATTGTGAAGGCCATCCAAGTCCAAATAGCAGAATTATACTTACAGAAATATAGTAGACAGTATGCCATCAGTCATACATCTGAAAACACAATACGGGTGTCTTATCCCACATACATATAATTCATATCAGCTCTACTATCTAAAATGTTATAAGTAAGAGTGAATATAATGGGAAATGGAACAACAGTAAAAATGTCTGGAGTGTTCTTTATTAAAACCCAGGACCACGTATATGGCAGTCCTACACTGACACCTGTTGCCACATGAATGTTGAAATAATACTTGTTTTACAGTTCATTGCTATAAACTGCAGTGTCACAACAGTAAAATATGTTGCACACCCTGGACTACAACCCAGGATCACCTGTACTCCAGCCCTACAGTTACACCTGCTGACATAGGACTAGTGACATTACATTTCAATAAATTCTTACTCATTCTTAAATTCTCTGTGTTAACTGCCATAAAACGCCACTTAGCAGGTTTGTACAGTGACCAACATAATTAATTGAATGCATCTGTTTTCAATTATTGGCTGTCTATGTCCTGTCTCCAGGTCTTCTATGGCTCCAGTGTTAGGGAACCTTGCTAACTGCTGTGCAATGCGTTGCATGATAGAAGGCAAAAATTGCAGCAATGTATCATTTTTGACCTTTGCACTTTTACAGATACCCTGTCTGCAGGTGTTCTGCCTGCTTCCTGTGTGGGTCAATAATCTGGGTTTGCCCACTGCTAGACATTGTGCAAATGAGATAAGCACAGACAAACCTGACATTCATTTTCTCCATTTCCCCTGTTTGTGCTAAGCTGCGCACTGTGCAAACACTGGCCAAAAAAAGATAAAAAGGAAAAAGTTGTTGAAATGAAGAAAAGCAATTTGTAAAATAAACACTGCAAAATGCTTGTACGTACACATGAAATATTTCTACACAGGTCTGGATTTAAACTCTCACTCCAATGAATCTTCGGAACACAGTAAGGGTGCCTTATCCATCTTTGCCACACAAACAGCTTTGCAGCAGGGAACTGACATCATTCTGCATACAACTAAATGCAACATCATCTACAGTACTAAGAAACCACATAACAGTTATTTGTACATGTATTAATTTCAGATGTAGTGCACTAAGTGGTCATACAACCATTCATGACTATTGCTTGCAAAAATGCATCTCTGTCTTACCTCTCTGTGTTTGTTGCTCATTCTTGTCATATCTGGCCAGTAATCTGAGACATGCAGTCTGCAAGGCACCTGTATCCTTGTCCTTAAAATGTGTGAGGATATTAAATGTCAATAATATATATTTGTCAAGAAATGAAGGAGAGGTTGGATGTTAATGAACAGAACCTTGATAACATTACTTCTATACACTTTGTAAGTCTAACCTGACACACCCACTAGAGGTAGGGTAGTCTGCATTGCTGTTGTGTTTTCCTTCTCCCTACCAGTAATCATTCACAGTTGCAATCCATTATCAGCAAACACCGAGGGAGTTCTTACACTATGTTTATGTCTGCTTCACACAGCTAAGTATTTGGGATTTAGCAATTCTAATGAGTTCATACCTCATTTGCATCTTCACTGTGCTAAAAGCCCCAAATCTACACCATAAAAAGGCAACTGTGTAGCTAGGAAACTATTTTCATCTATATATATATATATATATATATATATATATATATATAGATATATATAGATATATATATTAATTAGAAAATGCTACTGTTATCTGTATATATTATTTAGAAGTGTGCTTATGGCATGGGCATGTTTGCCAGGACATTTCACAGGTATACATGATTGGCAATAGCTTAAAATGAAATGTTCTGTTTTAAATCTATACATATGTTTCTGGGAAGGTTAATTTGATAGCACCTTTAGCATTTCATTGATGGTTTGTTATTAAAATGTGTCATCTGCCTGTTCTTTTGGGGGTGGGGAGCAAAGCTGCATTTCTGTTTTGGCACAAGCAAGGATATGTTGCTATTGTTACTCTCCCTTGTTTTGCATCCAGCCTTGCTTTATGTGTGAATATTGATCATATTTCAAATAACTAGACTGTTTAATGTTTCTTCAGTGGGTAATACTTAAATGCTACCTTTTCTGTTTTATCTGAGAACATGTATTTTTTTAGTTATGTGATACTTATGGGTATTATCATTCTATTGTATTTTAGAACACCTAGGACTATGACACTCACGTATCTCAATCCCGGAAAATCACCCTTCAGTGACACTGAGAATCAGGTTATTGTGGAAGTTTTTAGGTGACATGGTGCCTTTCTGCTTGACAGGGGACGTGGGGATATGTCAGGCAGAATGCATATTTGACAGCAGTTAGTTACAGATGTGACTGCATTAGGTGGCCAGAGTAGGACATATGATCAGGTGTGCCATAGAGCCACTGACATGATCTCATCTGGATGGAGGAGAGCAGCTGCAGTGGCGTGTGATTGAATGGGTACTGGGGAGGCCTGCTAGACAGCCATCACTAACAGCAAATGAAAAATTTCTGTCCACTGTCAGTAATACAGGCAGGTCCCAGGAATGTGCAGAACAGCATGTCCTTGAAATTGGTGCTACTGTTTCAGGGATAGCAAGTATGTCCCAGGAGGAGCTTCCAGGTAGGCTTATGTAACTCAGTTATTAAATACTCTTGTATAATAAAATATTTACATCAGTACGTTAGTTCTGTTTAACAAGAAACTGGTTGGGTGGGTTGTAGACTGCTACAGTTAGCAACATATTCTGATTGATTACACATGGGGTTTAGGTTGGACTTGTCATCCAAGTTCTTGTTGAAAGTATAGTTAATGGACATATAAAAGGACAAACATTTTACTCTCTGTGCTACTGTTACTTGTGATGATGTTGTCCTTCCTTTTGCTTAATTTCTTCTAGGACTATCCAGCATAGGGAGCCTAGAGTCATCTGCACATGGTAAGCCAAACATTTGTATGTCAGTACTGATGAATAGTTCAAAGAAATATTTAGTTTATGACGTTTATATCAGGACTGTTGTGTGCATTGCTATACTGTCTGTAATAGTGGTACCACTGTTAGTTTGTTAGCATATTTTGGACTATAGCAGTGTAGATATTAACTTTTCCTGTGTATGTTGCTTATTATCCTGACAGTGGCATTGTGGGACTTCTACCACCTGATGTCAGAGTATCAGCAGACTCTGATGATGATGGTGGCCAAACAGGCACAGTCTGGGGGTGGTGCAGACATTGAATCTGCTACTGAGGTTGACATACAGCCATGTCCTGTAATTCCATTGGACATAGTCAGTAGGCCTATGCCTACCCATTCTAGTGAGACCTCAGATATTGGACAGGTGAAAGGTGAAACAATCAATCAGGGAAGTGTGGTTACTGCAGCTTCATTGTCTGTTGATACTGGCCATAGCCAAAGTGTGGGCAAGGTGCCACAAAGGAGGGTTGTTAGGGGTGTGTGTGTCTTCCTGTGCCACTCAATCTATGTTTAGGGCCATTATGAAGGCACAGGCATGCTCCCATAGGTCCTCCAGAGAAATGCTTAGGGCTGTAGATGTTGCACAGGCTGACATGTGTGACTGCCTCCACTGTGTTGCTGATTTAATGGATCAGATGAATGACACATTGGAATGGGCAGTGTCTGTGATGGAATGTTTGGTGGGAGGGGGATGGTATCCTCATGGCATAGGTCAGTCACATCATCTGCTGTTAGCTGATGTGGCCATGCCCAGTCATGCTCCCATAGTGGCAGTATGTCCACTGCTCCAACTGCTCCATCAGTGGTTGAGCTGTCCACATCCAGACATGGCAGGCCATGGGGTCGTGATCCTGGGCATCCTCATGAGGAGAGCTTGTCCAGCAGACACCAGTCATGTTCAAATAGCAGCAGGGAATCAGACCATGGGCATGGACATGCCAGTGCAACTCCTGGCAGAGCCAGTTGTCATGGTTGGATATTACAGTGATGACCTGCCACCTCTACCATACACGGCTCACACCTATCTGACATACCAAGATGTAGAGCTAGCACAGAGCTTGGCTGTGTTCTTGCAGAGACTTACACACCAGTTTCACCTAGAGGATCCCTAAAGACACAAACACACAACAGTTACATGGTTTAGCCATGAAGCTTAAAATTTATTTTGTCTCACTGGCCATTTGTTACTTTATCCAAATATCTGTCTACTTCTCTTTCATACTCGCACACACTCACCAACCTTTTATGTCAGCCTAGGCTTCCTGCCCCCCAACACAACACCTGTGCAAGTGATGATAACTATGCCATATCCCTGTTTTGTATCTTTTGGATTGAGGGATACATAAGCTTTGTGTCTGATGCTCAGGGTACATAGCCGACTTGGTGCTTATTAAAGCTGCATTTGTGATGTTGAATAGGTAATTGTACCTTTAACTTATATTGGAATTAGACAGTTGATAACATCAAAGTTTTTTTCCATCAGTGTTGTTAATGATCTTGTGAGGGTTGTGAAGTTAAAACTGCAATGTGTATCACTATTTTCTAACTTCTCTCTTTAATGATTTTCCAGTATAAACATATGGTGCTAAACTGAGGGCATGCAGTGATCATCAGTACTTTTGAGAAGTATGACTGTGTGAATCTTTGATGCCTGAGGCCTACTTCTTAGTAATGGACACATATAAGTCTCTGCTGTCACATGTTAAAGTCATTTCTGTATAAATCATCCACATTTTACTTTCTTAAACTACCAAGTAACAACATGCAAAATTATGCCATTCATTCGAATTATTACACAATATACTCCATGTTCAGCACTTACCTTGTAAATCCAGCAGTTACAACAGTTTTAATTTAGGGCTGACTCTGTCTGATAATAGCAGTACACAGCCATTACATGGGTAGGTAAAGGTTGTGAGTGTTGCCTGGCTTCAATGTTATTATATGTATGTGCATAGGAGGAAGGTTTTAGCCCCTTAGGTAGTGAGTGTGCTATGCATTGCCTCTTAGCCAATGTGAGGGCATATTGAGCACACTTACTTCTGCCTACACCCACAGCAACTGCTGGTTCCCCTTCTGACTCCTCACCTGTGTGTAGCTGTGACCTTGCCATTGGTGGTAGGATGTGTGCCCCTTTCTGTTGTTGATCCGGCTGAAGCTGTTTTCTCAGGATGATGTTGTGTAGCATGGCACATGTAGTGAATATTTCAATGCATGTACATGGATTGCACTGTACAGCTCCCCCCAGATGTATCTAGGCACTGGAACTGTGACTTGAGCAGCCCAAACACATGGTTTATGATATTTCTGGTTTGGGCATGTACCTCATTATGGCATTCTTCAGTGGGTGTGTGTGCATTTCTGATGGGTGTCATCAGTCACAGTTCCAGGGTATAACCTGCATCCCCCAGTAAATGACCCTGTTTGATATACCCCCTAGTGAACATTTGATACAGTTGGGAGGTGTGCCAGGTATATGAGTTGTGGTAACTGACCGGGTTGCTAGCACACACGTTCAAGATGATTCTTTTGGCATTACACATGACGTGGCAGTTTAAATAGAGTGGAAGACCTTTCTATTTATGTAGAGACATTTCTATTCCCTGGGTTGTGCCTTAATTTCTACATGTGTGCAATCTATGGCACCCAGTACTTCAGTATAGTGTGCTATACTCCTGAATATTTCTGGCCCTGTCCTCAGGAGTACGGGGAAAATATATGTGGTCTCTGGCATTTTGGAGCATAGCATTCAGGAATTGATGGAGAATCCTGGATGCTGATAACTGTGACACCCCCAGCATGTCCCATGTTGGTCTCTGAAAGGTACCTGTAGCTAAAATTCTAAGTGCTACACATGCCTTTGCCCTCATTGGTATGGGTTCCCCTCAGTTTACCCTGGCTCTGAGTTGAGGATGACAGAGGTTGCAGTTTTCCTGTAGTGTGTCTGTATCCACCCTGTATTCAGCATTCATCAGACCAATCACTGAGTATAATGCCCCCTTTGGTATGTACCTAAGCAGGCATATCCACAAATGGAACGTCCACAGAGGTTCCTCACTAAAAGAATACAGGGCATGAGTAAAATGTCATATGTGGACCACCTCAAAGCCCTATCCCTGTATTCTGTCTCCTACAGGCTGTTGAGGGGAGATCTATGCCTGGCATACAGAACATTGTCAGACCCCACTCTGATGGACCTCCTGCATATCAACAAAACAAACAGCACTAGAATTACCCGTTCTAAAGACTTAAACCTCACCTGTGATATAAATAGAACCTGCTGGAGAGACAGGTATGTATCCCAGAGACTACCCCATCTCTGGAACAGGCTCCTCATCCATATGAAGCAGAGTTCCTCCCCAACCCAATTCAGGTGTAACTTGGACAACTGAATGGGGGAACAAGAAATTCATCCCTGGCTTGCCACCTATGTCTCTAATGGACACAGACAACCTGTAAATGGTTCATCTCCTAGGCCCCTGCTTGTAAATGTTTCATCTCCCAAGCCCCTGCTTGCACTTATCAAGGGTACCAGAACTTGTCAGAGATTTGGGATGCATGGCTAGGTTTAAAAAGGCCCTTGTTGCCATTAGCCTAGTAAACACCTATAAACTTATGAACCTGTGGCACTCTACAATTTCCACATCATGTAGATTGTGATAAGTTAAATGGGGTCTGAAAACTCTCCTTCTTGGCCTTGGTTTATTAGCAGCAGCATAGATTTCAGCCTGTTGCACATAGACATGAATTAAAGCAACAGCATCCCCTAATATTGTTTCTGTGTAGACTGTTTTCTGTGGCTGCATTCCAATAGGTTTTGGAATTGGCAGGGAAACCAGCACTGAGTCTACATGATTGCTTTATAGCTTGTTGAATAGCTCCTCCATCTTGGATTGGTTGATTACCATACAGTTCAGCTGCTTATGCTGTAATTAGCATGCCACAGTGTTTACCTTGTGTGCATGGCTCTACATACCAGGTAGAGCTGCTTACTGAATCTAAAACATTGTGCTACCATGTGCGTGTCACACTGCAGTGTGCACACAGTAGAAATGGACAGTGTAGGCTTTATTGAATCTGGACAAGGCTTTTTTGGCTTAGATCTCTTAATCATCCCACACAGTTTTATGTGATTCCTTTCTTTATAAAATCAGTAGTGACACTGTACACTTTGCACTGTTTTGTAAAGAACCTTGTAATTCTAATAGCATAAAAATATTATTTTGCATTGCATATTTCACTAAAAGACATACAGTCTACATTAGTCTTTACATATTAGGTTTTTCATTTTTATTTTTCATTCATACAATAAATAGCTCAGTTAAATCAGTCAGCATTATCAGATTCATAGTTAAGTACACTTTCCCACAAATAATGTGGTTATCTGCATTTCCAATAAAAAAACTAAACATCAAATGCAGTTTTTAACTTTAAAAAACAGGCATCTTCTAGTATATCACATTTGTTTGGAAAGTTCACTGGGTGACATGTATTTCATTGCCAAGCACTAATTTGCGCACAGCTGTAAGTTTATAACATGTTAAAGCTACATGTAATTAAGTCAGGAATGTCAGCTGACTTTGAAATGTTCCACATTGTATTGCCTTGCAGCTAATTAACTGCTTTTGCAAATAAAACAGTACATACAGAAGAGGCAATGATAACTGCTACTTCTACCAGCGCCCCTTCATTTCTCCTGGAAGTGAACTTCCTGTTTATATTCTTTGACATTCTGATCACTATCAAGAATGGAATCCATGGATGATGCTGACACTGAACGCATGTCACTGATTAGCCTTTGATATTTTGTCTTACTTGGTTATTATTTGCAATGTCTTTGATGAATATTGGGTTACTTTGAATAATCTGCTTATTCCATGGTACAGTGGGATACAGTAAAAGAACAATGTTGGCTCATCTATCTCAGGGTGGATGGTGGCCTAATCTAGCTGCTCAAGTATCCTTTTACGAGCCTTAGTACATCAGTTCAAGCCATGCAAATAACAACCAAGCTTCACTTTACAGGCCTTAAGACACTAATGCAACCATGCAGACAACAGCCAAGCATCACTTTACAGGCCTTAGGACACTAGTGCAAGCATGTAGACAACAGTCAAGCATCACCTTACAGCCTTAGGACACTAGTGCAAACATCCATACAACAGCCAAGCATCACTTTGCAGGCTTTAAGACACTAGTGCAAATATGCAGACAACAGCCAAGCATCACCTCACAGGCCTTAGGACACTAGTGTAAGCATGCAGACAACAGCCAAGCATTATTTTACAGGCCTTAGGACACTAATGCAAGCATGCAGACAACAGTCAAGCATTGTTTTACATGCCTTAGGATGCAAGTGCAAAGATTCAGACAATAGTCAGGCATCACTTTACAGGCCTTAGGAGACTAATACAAGCATGCAGACAGCAGCCATGAATCACTTTAAAGGCCTTAGAGCACGTGTGCAAGCATCCAGACAACAGCCAGGCACCCTGGCATATCAAGCAACACACTGCAGCCAGGACACATAGTGTAGAAGCATGCAGCCATCCACATTTCCCTGGGTGATGTGGGACAATGAGGCTTTGCTGGAGATATAAATTGGTAGATCAGGCCAGACAGAAAGTAGTCAAAAGTGGTAAAGCTGTAAAATGATGCAAGCAGTTTTGAATATCATGATATAATTTTCTTTTTTATACATAACTATTACTATGTTATCATGCTAAATGCTTTTCAGCATGAAGGTGAAAACAAGTAGACACTGTGATGCTGTCTATGTTATGACATGAATTATCAAAACATTTTTATGCTAGTCAGTTCATGTACTAAAATGCATTTATCCCCATTGGAAAACCTGGGAAATTTGTGATTAAGTCATGTAGGTGGAGAAGCACATGTTACACTTTTAGAAACAGATTAATTCAAAATATTAAACCACTAAGGTTGTATTGTATCATCAGAATGACAAGGATAATGAATCTAGTCTACATTCAGAAGAAAAATCTAGAAGTAAGATAAACAGGAAACAACAAAACTACATTTTTTTTTGGGGGGGGGTGTAAAGAATCAATATTTAAGTAATAATGTACTTTTAAATGTTACAATACTGTTCAGAGTAATCAAACTTCTGCAGGTATAATATGGCATGATACATGGCTAAATGGCACACTGCTTCTAGAAGGTTATTGGTTTGATTAGTTTCATAAGCAGATGGAATAGTTTCTATGCCCTGTCATCACTATATTTATTCATCTTCCAAACTGTTGTTCTGGTGATAGTTGCAATGAAAATTGCTGAGTAGGACAGGACAGACCAGACTTGCCAGCAACAGTCCCCAGCTCATCTTGTGAGAACCCCAGATGTTCCCAGATGAACTAAGGTTTGACAGTTACTTTATTTCACTGAATTTTGATTGTCTGAATCTTAGACTACAACTTCAACAAGCTGAATTATGAAGACCTGTCATATACCCAGAAAAGACAAAAAAAATCAGATTTCCCCCACCCCTTCTCCACAGCACTCCCCAAAGCATCATGCAGGATCTGCTGGAATTCCTTAGCATGCTAAGAGATGTAATTTCTCCAGTGTGTCTCAGGTCTAGCTTGCCATCTGCCTCCAGTGGGCCTTGCCTGGTACACCTCCCATGACAGGTACTCAGTGGGCATCTTCACTAGGTGCCCAAACCACCCAGCTGTCTCTTGAACTAGGGGGAGCAGTGATCTTACTCTACTATGTTCACAGATTACCAGCCTCCTTACTCCTTCATGAATAGTGGACACAGCAACCATGCAAAGGGGCTACATTTTTGCCTCTAGTATCTATGATCTTATACTTTCAATGATTACCTAAAGTTAATGACTATAGGTGAGGATGAACATATAGACTGAATGGTAAACTAAAAGCTTTATCCAATGACTTAGCTTTTGATTCGCTGTCAGTATCCTTTACACTTGCAGGAATACTGCCACTGCACTCATCTGTAGTCACTCACTCATAAACAAGACCCTTAAGATGTGTATTTAGTATGTGTGCTTGCAATTTAATTTCAGTTCATTTTGTTCTTCTGATATTGTACATTATTAAAAGGCTGGTGTAGAAAGCATCAGCATAAATAACTGTCATGAAAGCTTTAACAGTAATAATTTCATTATGACACTTTAGTTCTTATTTGTAATATTTTGTTTAGTAAAAAAATATTAGAAATCCTGAAGTCTTTCTGTTTAGTAACATAAACCAAAAAGATTTGCCTGCCCTGGAAATCCAAATGAAGAAGACTTGTATGTACTGAGTCGAAAACGTACACATTGCTGTGGCGTTATTTTGTGCTTGGGACTACACCAGCTGTTACTATTATCTACTCGCTTTGAATAAAGGAGTAATTTTTAACATTTTGGCTTCACCCTTCATTTGGATTTCCAGGGCAGGCAAATCTTTTTGGTTTTGGTCTTTGTCAAGCTTGCTCATCATCGCTACTTGGTTTTTGTTTAGTAACATAGCATGTTGAGGTATAATCCTGTGTGACATATTGCTTACTTAATTATCTTCATGAGTCATCAAACCTTGAAGACAAATGAGGATTCCCAGAGATGCCCTATCATTCTAAAAAAGGAATCAGATTCCCTGTGAGGCAATACTTTGAAATTTAAAAATTCAAACTAACAGTATAGCCCATGAAAGGCTACAAGCTATTGCAAAGGTGCAGCTTTACCAATATAATGCTATTGGTACTGCTGGCATTATGGGATGGGAATGCCTTTAATACCATTCTGACACACAGTGGGGAGCTCTTCTCAGGCTGCAGAGAATGGGTGGTGCCAGCTAAGGAAAGGGAATGTACATGGTAGTCCTGCATACTAGCTGTCTCCTTCACATACCAGAAACAGCTGGAAAGTTCTCTTTCTCACATTTTCCAACTGCACTTATGTAACACAGGCCCACAGCTTGCCATCACTGTAATCTGGCCTGTAACAATGCATGTGTGACACAGATTTTATTGTCATGCATGCGGTCTTATGGCCAACTTACAGGTGGCACTGTGCTAATGTAAAATAAAATAAATAAATACATTTTCAGGGACTGTCAGCACAACCTATATGTCAGGATAAGTAGTACCGCAGGCTGCTTTGGAGGTTAAAAACCTGTAGTACCAATCATACCTTACAGGTGGAGCTGTGAGGACATTTGGGTTTTGATGAACATGGTGGTTATATGAAAGGCTCAGTAGTCATTGTATCAAAGAAGTAATAGAAGATAGGATCCTGTATAATGAGATTCATTTAAACAGACTAATACAGAAAATGATTTCCTGTTACTGGCATGGCATGTACCCCTGAGATTTGTGGATTTGGTGTCATGCCAATTAGTCTGTGGAGTACTCTGATGCCATATTGAAGGGAGGAGATGGAACTTGGCAATGGGGTAGCACTACTGGCTGATAGTAGAGGCTATTCACAAAGCTACCTTGATTCTTTTGGAATATGAAGCTTAAGATTACAAGCTTAAATAACTCGACATTTCAAAGATATTTTTGATGGATAAAATCATTTGATTTCTCTATTAATGGGGCATAGACTGGAGTCTTATTTGGTTATGAATGACACCAATATTGTGTGCCTCTGTTATGTTATATGTGTTGGTAATGAATGTGTATCCTCTTTAAATCAACAGATGTATTCTGTCCATTTTTCCAAAGTCCATCTGCCCTGACATGTGGTGTAGATGTATGCAGTGTGCATGTTTGTGGACCAACTGGGCAGTAAGTTTGCTGTATTGTGCTATCTTGCAAACATATTTAGGTATGTGCAATTACCAGGTACATGGGGCAACTCTGCATGATGTGTCAGTAAAGTCCTTTTTGTCATACAAGAATCAGCTTGTGTGTTCACTTGTATTATGTGTGACTGGTGGACGGAACATGTTCTCTATGTAAATGTATACAACAATGTGAAATTCCTTTGCAACAACCTCCGGTATCTACTGACAGAGAATGTAAATATTTCAGGCACATTGGGGGAAAGTAGTATAAAAATAAATGATTCCATATTATCAATGTATTACCTGTAATCAATATTTAATCTGTTCTATTGAGAACTGCTGCCTCATATCACCGAGATTTAATATGCAATGTGCTTGCGTTGCAGATTTTATTACAATTACTCATTCCCTCAGTCATGACTGGGTAAATGTTGTAGGTTGTAAGAAGGATATATTCTCAGGTAGTTCATATCAAAGAGCAGCTACAGAGGGTTGCTTATAGGTTCGTAGGTAAAACTAGGCCATTTGCAGAGTATTACAAGCCAAGCCGATAACCAGTTGTTAGAATCAAGCCCTACACCTTGTATCTGTGAGGTAAAAACCTTAACCTGTATACAAACCCTACCCCCTTGCTTCATGATAATAGCAGCTACTTAGATATAGGGTTGCCACCTTTTCAAATGGCCAAAGTGGGACATTTTCGGGACAAACATCAGATTTTACAGGACGACACATACCCACGGTCAGTACAAAGGATAGAACTTAACTTTTTTTGCCTAAATAAAAGCTTATTCTTGTAGCATTTTAGTTGCTTATTCTGTTTCTTATAACATTTAGGTATTTTAGATACAGAATAACTGTTTTATGCAACTATTACATACAATATAGGAAATAATTTTGTCCTAAAATCTCAGGACATCTGCCATTTTTTTAATTTTTTGTCAGGACACAACTGCCCAAAGAGGGACTGTCCCTCTCAAAGTTGGACAGGTGGTAACCCTACTTAGATACGCCTAGTGTGATTCATATATGAAGGTTCATATACATTCCTTATTCTCCTTTCAAGAATGTCAAAAACATTAGCATGTCTTTATCTACAGCTATCATCAACAATACTATAAGTGTCTTTCTTTGTTATGGGGTGTAACTAGCCCATAGATATTAAGGAAATAGTCTGAGACAGATAGGCTGTGTCACTTCATTACAATAGGATATGTGCTTTAAGCTGTTTGACATATAAAAATGCCAGCCCAGGTGTATACATATATACTGCTATCTACATACCACAACATGTGGGATCTAGAAAATGGGGCAATGTGCCTTTAAAATGAGTATTGTACTGTGTGGGAACATTTCCATGAATAGGTAGCTGGGCAACATTTTATACCAGACAGCTAACAAGGTGCTAACTGTAAATTAATGTTAGATAAAAGGAGGTTGTCTAAAATCAGCAAAGTAGGAAGTTGGTTCCTCACTGAAGGATCATCTGAAGGAAGATGCTGGAAGTGTGGAATGGGAGCCTAGTCAGGGCTACCCATGAATTATATTACTGGAAATACCTGTGTTTAGAGCTGAAAGTTGGGTCTGGAAGAGCCCTGTAGCCTTGGAATTTCCTTGAGTTAAAAGACGGCCTGTATGCTGGAGAGGCTGTGTGGATTGAACTCTGATATTAAGAAACAACTAAGGTATTATACTGTACTGTTCATATTTATATTGAAGTTGCAGAATTAAGTCAACTGGTATTTTAGTTTATGTATTACTAAGAAATGTGTTTTTACATATCTCCTACTTCCAGTGTCTTGTTGAAATTACACTGTTAGTGTGTCAACAGACAATTAGTCTAGATACTTATATACCTTCTCACAGTACATCTTTTTCTAAGAGCGAATCATAGTTTGGGCTATACAGTTCCTATAACACTATAGTTGCTGTGCTTCTGATGAGGTTAGCTGGTGTTTACAACCATGGAGGAATGACTGGGGGGAATTGGAACTGTCAGTGGGTGATGAGCAGAAGGTGGTTCAGCTACAACAAAAACTGATTATGCTGGTCATCGTACCTGCCAGTCCCAATACTGTTCCATCTATGAAGGAATTAACCAAGGAGTATAACCTAACATCTTATTTATTGACATTTAAATGATATTCCACCATATAAAACTGAAAGCAAACAGACTGAACAAGAATCCAGTCAATCAAGCTAACACAAGCACTGAAAACATAAGTGGCATGAATGAGACTGAGTGTATGGACTATGATAAACTTAAGAACATATAGTCAGGGCTGATAAAACTATTGAGATACAAACAAAACCTCACTAAGAAACTGAAAGCAACTATAAAAACCAGTAAAGCATCACACAAACTAAGACTAGCAGGTGAAACAACGGATTATTAGAAGTCCTTTATCAATTCTGCCAGAAAACTAAGAAATAACTCTTTCTCTTCTGAGATTAAGCATCATGGAACCTTCCACTCAAACCCAAAAACATTGTAAACATACTGGCTAGTAAGTTTGCAGTATATTTCTCCCCTGGAACTACCATCCTCTCTCAAACCATCCCCAAGCCACTTCCATTCCCCACAGACAATCCATAACTTCAGTTTCTATTTATTTAACTTCCTTACTAATCCTCACTAAGGGACATGTTCTTAAAGTACTCTCAAAGGTCAAGAATACTTCCTCCATGGGTCCAGATAGCATACTTTGATATCTAATAAACAGTGTTAAATACGGACTCATTGATCCTCTTCTCAAACTGTAACCTAAGCCTTGCTACAGGTTATGTCCCTGAATCATGATGCAGTGTTGTAGTAATTAATGCCTGTTCATAAGAGTATTCCTGCCATGGACACTGAGAACTATACACCTGTCACCCTTTAGAGTTTTATCTTTAAAGCCATGATGTCCATCATCACCAACCTCATAAATTATAACACAAATAACTTGACTAAGCTAGATCCGCTATAACCAGACTGTCCAAAGGGTGGATCCTGCCTGCAATATCTTGCCAGCTTATATGAAAATGTCACACAGGCAGTTGATGATGTTTATACCATCCATGCTGCATACCTTGATCTGGCCAAGGCATTTGATACTATACCACATTATGGATCTGTTTATAAGTTGATGGTCTTCAACATAAATCAAGACATGGTAAGATGGATAGCCAACTGTCTTAAGGAAAAAAACACACGCACATAGTCCATCTGGGTGATGTCTCCTCAAACAGAGGAAAGGTGACCAATAGTGTCCCCTAAGGATCTGTGCTGGGTTCTCCACTGTTTATCATATATTTTACAGACTTTCAAACAGCAATCTCTGGTTAACAAAGTTTGCTGATGACTGCAAGCTGGGTGTGGTTGCTAAATCCCCTTTGGATAGATATGCCTTATAAAACAAATTAACTAACCTGAATTTTTGATGCATTGACAGAAGTGATTAAATGTTGCTAAATTTGGTATTATCCCTTTTGAGGCAGAAACACTCTGCAAACTGATTTGAAAGCACCACTTTTTCATTTAAATCAGACAATAGGGATCTGGGCACATGGAGTGGTAGCTCAATTTCTTTTGACCATCATGTAGTAACTGTAGTTAAGAAATCTTTCTACATTTCACAATTAATTGCTAAACATATCTTTTCTAAAACCAAGACAATCATTGTTCCTCTGAATTATGCCTTATTCAGGCCTGTTATTGAATACAATGCACTCTTTTGCATGTATCTGGATAGACTTATTAAAAACAAAACTGAAAAAAAAACACAGAGCTTCCTAATAAAAAAAAAAAAAAGATGTCTGGTTTAAAAATAAACATGACTACTATAAAAAAGTACAGTTCTTGTCCCTATTCTTAGTGTTTTACAGGCTCCTGAGGGGACACCTGTGCCTAGCTTACCAGGCCCTTAGTGATTCAATTATTCCTGACCTCCTTTTCCCTGACAAGTCAGATTGGGCAGCCAACTCCAGAATCAGAAATCTAAACCTTCATCAAGAAAAAAAATAAAACTAGATGATGAGATAGGTTCATCAGCTGATGCCTTCTCCTTCTCTGGAATAGACTCCCCTGCTATGTCAAGCAATACGATTCCCTATCATCCTTCAAATTAGGCTTCCAACAGTTGGATGGGTGCCCTTAAATTTATACCATGACTTACAGTCATCACCTTCCTTGCAAAGAGTGACAGAGCCTGAAGGTGGGTATTGACAAGTACACATGGCCTCTGATCTGACCTGCCTTGCATATCCTATGATCCTATTATCAATACAGTTTTATAACTGGACTTTTAATGTTGGCAAAATGATGAGTGGGCAGGCACATACATTAAAGCAGGCATGGGCAAACTACGGCCCGGGGGCCACATGCGGCCCGTTAAACGTTTTGATTCGACCCGCCAAACTTGAAAAAATTTAATAAATTAACCTTGTTAATGTTTTATTTCCCCTGCAATTCTGATGTTTCCTCACTAGATGGCGCACTCTAGATATATTGGCTTTGTTGAGGTGAAGCGTAAGCCTATTACTCCACGTTTGCACTTTACCCTTTGACCCAATCGCCACAACAAAACTAACTCCAGACTTTGATGCTCTGGCTAAAAAAGGAGACCAACAACACTGCTGCCATTAAAATGTGTGTGTCTCCGTGATACGCACGTTGTTAAAATAAACAGTGCACGCAGATCAAATATAATGCTTCACAGACTGACTTGCTGCAACTGTTTCGTCCTTGCACTGGTCGTTGTTGACTTTTGGCACCGGGGAAACAAATTGAATAAAAGGAACAGGACAAGTACATCTGCATCTCCTACCGTTTTTGAAAAAAAGACAGTCAGGAGGAGAGTGATGGTGATATTCTGAAGGATAACAGAACTTTCAGTGCTTTAAAATAAAATGGTCATTTATTTGATTTTCAGTGTTTAAAGACTCATTTCGAAGTCAGAGATTTTATTGTAATGCTTTTCTTCATTTTCATTGGAAATTAAAGCACATGTTTTCTCCATATCCCAAGATGTGTATTTTTCCCCCAATGAGGTGATGTTTTCAAAGCATGCCATCTATCTGCTCCTGTTCCGGCCCCTTTGTCAAATGTTAGAACTCAATGTGGCCCACGAATCAAAAAGTTTGCCCACCCCTGCATTAAAGCATATTTTAAAGCTTTGACTTGAATTTGATAGCAACAATAAAGTGAAAGTTCTGGAAATTATAGCAGTAGACAGGTTTAAAAGAGGTCTGCATAATAAAATAAAATAATGAGTCCTGCAAGTGATCCTAATGATTCTGAAAAGCTAGTAACTTTAATAGAATACTTACTAGTTAATGATACAATGTTTAGAAATTGTCTATTGTTAAGTATAAAACTGTAATAAGAAAAGTACCTTCTTCTGTGAAATCAAAACCAACAAATAAAGTGTTAATTTGTTGCAAATGTGGAGGGAGGGTCACATTGCTAAGTTCTGTGATGCCAGTACTGGACAAAATGCTGCTAGTAAGGAGTGTCAAAACTGAAATGTGTGCTTTAGTGAAGTTTTACCTGTAGAATGTGATAGAACTATATCCAGGATAACTGAGTCAACTCCTAGTCACTGCAAAACAACCAAGGTAGTAAACTATAGTATATTTTTAGAAGGAAGGGAGATTCAAGCTCTATTAGATTTTGGAGTAATGATTTCCCTTTTGCTTTCCCTAGTGTGTTATCATAAAATTCGTAACAATCAGTAAGCAGAAGTAATATCAGACAGTTGTCAGAAAACTGTTGTTTCCTAGGGTTGAAACCCCAAATTTGACTTATAATAGTAGGAATAGAATGTATCCATTACAAGGCACTATGAAAATGTGGAAGGAGAGAGAGAATCTATTGAAATAGTCTATAAAACTGATATACCCACTTAGTATAAAAGTGATATGGGTTAAAGCAAGGTAGTGATTCTCACACACAGATTTAAAATCAAAACCAGGAGAAGGGGGTTAGCATAGAAAGTAATAAAGTTGCCAGAATTGTATTGTGGTATGGCAGGGAAAAGAATCTATATGTTTTCAGAAACATGTCTGCGTGAAACAGAAATCCAAAAATGTAAGAGATGTCAGTATGAAGTGAAGATAAGTTGATAGGGACCTCTGAACTAAACAAAAAAAGTACAAGACAGAAGAAGAAGAGAACCTTACAACAAGTGTTTACAAAAAAAAAAGAGGAAAAGAAAGACACTTAAATGGAGTTCTCAAAACAAAATGAGTTACACACCTATTTCTCTCAGTTTAAAGCAAAGAATGCAACTGAAGGTGGACTCTATAATCAGCAAAAATCTGTGAACCAAGAAAAAATTAAAACTATTGCTATTTTTTTTCTAATATACCTCTTGTAGTGAAAGAGCGGCATAAGGAATGAAAGTAAGTGAAAAGCTAGTCCCCACTTCCATTGAGGTAGAAGGACAGTAATATGTGGAAAAAGAGAGGGCTCAAGAGGTCTGTGCTAATCACCAACAAACTAAACAGAAACTGATTTTTGTTTGGAAGCTCCCTTTGTATGGAAAGACATGGGCAATACTGCATACCTGGATGACATGGCCATTTAGTCTAAGGACTCTCACTTAACTAAAGTGCAAGCTATGTTAGAATCTATAAACATGAAAAAAAAAAAAAAAAAGTAATCTCCGTGGTATCCCTGAAGTCTCAAAACAACCTACTAAACAAGTACAGTGGGTCCAAAAACAAAACAGTGTAAGAAACATATCTGTGTGGAAGATTTTCAGTCCATATATCTCTAGTTAATCACTTTATATTAATCAGATCAGGCAATACTAGTAGAAGTAACAAACTTAAACTTGTCTTAAGTAAAAAAAAAAGTAATAATAAAAAATATATAATTGTACAGAATAACTAAGTATTCAAAAGTAATCCACGCAAGACAGGCAGTCTGTTTCCTGTCAAAAATCCTTTATTAAGTACACAGACAAGCAATCCAAGTAAAACAAAAATAGAGTAATAGTTTCCTCACAAGCTTTCTAAATATATATATATATATATATATATATATATATATATATATATACTTTTTATCAGGCAAAGGAGTGGTTCATTTTGCTCTAAAACAAAGTGCTATTGGTACACATGTTAAATTCACATCCCTTCCCCCATCAGTGTCATGCAAGCTTGACTGTAAATGCTAAGTAAGCAGAGTTTGGTGGAAACTAAGTACTTAGATTAATAATAAAAAACAGTGATTGAAAAACACTTCACACTTTAATATAACAAACAAATAAATAAAATGGCCATACAACTGGTAAGAGCTTTCATCCCTACAATACGGAACTTCTTCAGACCAAGCTGTATTCAATCAAAACAAGTATTTAAATAATTTTATATCACATGACACTTCCTTACCAGTTGTATGGTTGCTGTTTTTTATTATTTTTTTATTTTGCGGTTTACATTGTGAAGTGCTCATTATAAACCCTACCAATTAGCTTTTGTCCAGTGAGAACAATGGGAACAACATTCAAATTAAAATTAGTAAAGCAGCTTCCTTTTGCACAGCGAACTTTGACCTGACCTGAATTTATTATTTATTATGTATTATTTTGCCTTAACACGTCTCAGAGAAAATAAAAAATAGGAACCCACCCACTTACAGGGAGACCCACCCATGGATGGAATCCAGGGGGGGAGGGGGGCGATAAGAGGAGGCTATTAAGTCAGTCCATACTACCTGAACAACTGATTATTACAGACAACAATGTAAAATTCAGTTATGAGAATTTTAACACTTTTAATTACAGCAGTGTAGAACTTACCCTTGACCATTTTAGATTATTATCCAAGGGATTTAAGTTTAAACAGTCACTAGAGCCATTGATGAGGGCAAAGCAGTCCATACAGCATACCTGGACTTGGCTAAGGCCTTCGACACAATACCCCACTCAGGCATCATAGATAAGCTAAACAGCTTAAAAGTAAACCCTTATGTCACTAGATGGGTTGCAAACTGGCTAAAGGACAGAACCCATAAAGTTAAAATCGCTGGAGCAATGTCAGGCTCAAAGCCAGTCACAAGTGGTGTCCCACAGGGATCTGTCCTGGGACCCCTCTTGTTCGGCATTTATTTCTCAGATGTTAAAGCAAACATGGGAGGGCTGTGGCTGACAAAGTTCGCAGATGACTGCAAACTAGGCGCCATAGTCGATACACCAGCAGACACACACATCCTACAAAAAGGCCTCACTGAAACGGACAACTGGTGCCGTAGTCACGGCCTTAAACTAAATGCCAAACAATGTATAGTCATCCCTTTTGGAAAAAAAAGTACCCACAAATTATCACATAGACAGCAACCCACTGAGTATGGAAAAAGTAATCAGAGACCTAGGGACCCAAGTAGACAGCGACCTCTCATTTGACACCCACGTTGCCAAAGTGGTTAGAAAAACATTCTACCTTGCACACCTCATCATGAAGGGATTCACATCCAGATCCAAGGATGTCATTGTACCCCTATATTCCTCCCTCATCAGACCCATGATTGAGTACAATGCCCCATTTGGTATGTACCTCACCCGGCATTTGCAACAGCTGGAGAGACCACAAAAGTACCTCACCAAAAGGATCAAGGGTCTCCAACATATGTCTTATTCTGCCAGATTAAAGAAACTTCAGCTCTATTCAGTAGTATACCGCCTGCTCAGAGGTGATCTCTGCCTGACGTACAAGGCCATGTCCAATCAGGATCTGATGGACATGCTCCACCTCAAAAAATCCAAATCCATCAGGACCACAAGAGCTAAAGACTTAAACCTCGGCACAAGTATGAATAGGACATGCTGGAGGGATAGATTCATAACCCAGAGGCTTCCCATGCTTTGGAACAGGATCCCAGTTCATGTTAGGCAGAGCCCCTCACTGACTCTCTTCAAGAGAAATCTTGATGAGTGGATGGGAGATCGTAAGTTTACCCCAGGGGGTCACATCTGTGTCACTGCTAGGCAGGGGCACAGTAAACTAATTCTATTATATAAGGGGACCTTCATTGTGTCACTACTAGACAGAGGCACAGTATTCTAGATTTATTCTGTACATTTTTGTACCATTTCATGGGGTGGCAAAAGCCACATCACTATGGCTAGGCTTACAAATGCCCCAGGCCAGATAGCCTAGTACTATACTATGAAACTATGAAACTATTCCACAGCAAAGGGGTGACTTAACCAAAACATTGCTTGACTTAAAAATGCTGGTCAGAAAAATTCATTTTGAACTAATATTCCCTTTCAGCTCAGGAAATGACAATGATGTAATTAAAAAGAAAAATACTTACACCCCCCTGCATCCCCAACTAAAAAACTTTGAACTGGTAGTAGAGAAGGAAATTAGGGAAGCCTTCTCTTAACGAAAATATAAGTCTAACTTGTCAGTGGGGGAAAAGGAAATACTACACAAGATCAGTAAGGACAAAAAAGTAAGGGTAATGAAGGCCGACAAGGGGGGAGGTGCTGCTTTGATGGATACAATACTATATGAAGGAAAAATGCATTAAATTTTAGGAGATACTAACAAATACAATTGAGTATCTAAAAATGAAATACATATATCCTATCAAAAATTGATTTAGCCATGAATGATATGTTGTTAGAAGGGATTTTGGACATGGATGGTTACAACTATATGAGGAATGAAAGGCGTATGGTATCAGCCATTTCTGGAATACCCAAAATCTACAAATGTGAAACAGACCCCCCCCCCCAAAGACTGACAGTGGCAGCTCAAAACTCTAAAACGGCCCATATTGCAAAATATTTGGACTTAAAACTAAAAAAGCTTTGGTTAAGTGACAACTTAATTACCAAGGACTCATGAGACTTTTTAAGGAGCATAAAACAATACCTTTGGTGCAAACTTAATTTTTGTTACCATTGACATAGATCTGTTTACATGTAAATGATGGTTTGTAACTGTTTGAGGAAGCTTTATTTCAAAATAGGCAGATAGAACATAAAGACTTTTTATGTGTCAGAGATTAAATGAAATAGTTCTTAAAAACAACTATATATTCTTCAATGGTGAATTTTTCCAGCAAATTTAGGGAGTGGCTATGGGGGAGCCACTTGTGCCCCCACTTATGCCAATATGGTTCTAGCAGCCTGGAAGGAGAAATTTATACATCTCTCAGAATTCCAGAACTGCTGGGTACTGTGCAAAAGATTTTTGGATGACATCTGTATATTGTGGAGAGCTTCTCTGGACAAGCTTCATTACATATATAGGGAATACCAGCCACTTTCTAAAATTCACTTACAGTATTTCTCATGATACTTTGAATTATCTAGCTGTCACTATACAGAAATGGAATAATAAGAAGTCCAAAATTTACAGGAAAGACACCTTTTCCATCTCATACTTACATTTCACCAGCTCCCATCCCTACCATCAGAAAATAGGCATTATAAAGGGTAGCAGAATGACATCTGAGGATGATGACTTTGAAGTTGAATGTTCCTTTCTAGGTAAATTATTTAAGGAAAGAGGCTTCCCAGACGCCTTAATACAAAAAGTGTATAAATAAGTTCTGGAGGGGAGAAATGAGAAATTCAAAGCCATATTAGGAGAGAATAATTTTGTCCTTAACACCACTGGAATAAACACTGGTGAAGGGAATGATTACAGAAAGGTGTTTATTACAGAATATAATGGACATAGTAAGAATGTTAAATCTGTAGTTGAAAGAGGGTGGAATAGGTTTATAGCCCTTATAGATCTAAAAGAAATAAAGAAAGAACCTTTGAACACTGTGTACAGCAAAGGAAGGAACTTAAAAGAAATATTAGAAAGTGACAAAAATGCTATTATTAAATAAAACGTGAGGTACAGTGCGAAAATAAACCAATAACCAAAAACACACTGTGAGAGGAGCAACTGACGCACCGGACAGCCGTAAAATCACCAAATTAGATTTATTGCACAAACAGTTCAAGTTAAACGTTTGACAAATCACCACGTTTTTCGTCATTAAAACAACAGACTTCATCAGACAAAGACAATTATTTAATTAAAACCAGATATATATATATGCTGACAAACTTTTAAATCACCCAGTGATAGAAGAACAAGGACGTCTCCTCATGAATATGTATTAAACATCTCTCATTTCTTTCTTAAACTTTTTAAAAAAAATTTAAGATAACATATAAAATGACCACTTGTGTATAAAAGTAGATGTAAAATAGGATATCATACCATATAAAAACATATAAAATGTTTACGTATGTGCCTATTTGTTTGCACTAGTAAGAGCATACATAAAACCTGAAGCAGAACTTTACTCTAAAATGTAAATACTCCCACCCTGCGGTCAAAATAAAGAATTACAACCAATAATACTGTTGAACTTTCTTTTTTATTTATTTATTTATTTATTTTTTATTTTTAATGTCATTCATATGAATAACATTAAAAATAAAAAAGGAAGTAATGCACTATATAGACATATTAATATCTGTCCTTTAGCAAAATACAAGTTTTTTATTGTTGAAGAAATTAAGAGAGATGAGAGGGAGGGTTTATGGGAAACTCATATTGAATACCGGGAATTGTACTGGCAGATTATTTTGGAGGCAAACAAATTCCCGGGTTTAAATGACAATATTTCCCTTGCCCCCGTTCTCAAATTGAGAGCAGCTAGATTGTAATATGCTATATATTCATATATTCATATTTCACATGGGATTGCAACAATAATCATGTTATTATGTTGGCCTGGGTCTTTGTTCAAGGTCCTCCTGGTTTTTATTAAATATTTTGTTATTAAACATTTTGAGATTAAAATTTATCATTCCCCTAAAGTACATGTAATATAACATAAAATATTAAATGTATTCATGGCACTTGAATTACTGTATATGTATCTATGGGTTTTTTATATCCATATATTTTTATATGTTTGTATGATGAACTTGATTCAGTTATTTATATATATATATTTTTTTTTTTTTTTTTTTTTTATTCACAGTATTTATTACTGTTTGTTTACCTAAAGGGAATATTGTCACATCCATTCATTTAGATATATTGAGAGTTCAACAGTATTATTGGTTGTAATTCTTTATTTTGACCACAGGGTGGGAGTATTTATGTTTTAGAGTAAAGTTCTGCTTCAGGTTTTATGTATGCTCTTACTAGTGCAAACAAATAGGCACATACGTAAACATTTTATATTTTTTATATAGGTCATAGGTTATAGGTTAGTACTAGGCTAACTGCCCTTGCGAGCCATTGTAAGCCTAGCCAATTAACCTTTGTGAGACTCAAACCTTGCACCTTGTGTTTGTAAGGCAAAATGCCTTAACCATAGGCCATCCTCCCAACCCCTGCGTTTTTATATGGTATGATATCCTATTTTACATCTACTTTTATACACAAGTGGTCATTTTATATGTTATCTTAAAGTTTTTGTTTAAAAAGTTTAAGAAAGAAATGAGAGATGTTTAATACATATTCATGAGGAGACGTCCTTGTTCTTCTATCATTGAGTGATTTAAAAGTTTGTCAGCATATATATATATATCTGGTTTTAATTAAATAATTGTCTTTGTCTGATGAAGTCTGTTGTTTTAACGACGAAAAACGTGGTGATTTGTCAAACGTTTAACTTGGACTGTTTGTGCAATAAATTTAGTTTGGTGATTTTATGGCTGTCCGGTGCTTCAGTTGCTCCTCTAGCAGTGTGTTTTTAGTTAAAAATGCTATTATTACTATGCAGGGAAGGAAAATTGGAACATTTAAGTGTAGAAAGTGTTCACAATGTTCATTTATTTCCCATACGGAATCTATTTTTGTAAAAAGTAGAAAAAATGTTTGGAAGGGAAGAAATGTTATAATTGTAACTCAGCAGGGCTAGTATATGTAGTAATTTGTGACCTAAGTGGTTCATTCTACATAGGTAAAATTGAAAGACAACTCAGAAGGAGAATTTATGAACATAATTATGACATTCAGAATGAAAATGAGAACATTGCCCTTTTCAAGTACATTAAGACGTGTTAAGGCAAAATTCTCTTTCTTTGTTCTAGAGGATGTACAGAGGAATGAGAGGGATGGGGCTTGGGAAACACAAACTGAGTATAAAGAACTGTAGTGGCAGTTAACTTTAGAAGCCAACACATTTCCTGGCTTAAATGAGAATATCTCTGTTAAGCCACTGCTAAAAATGAGAGCTGCCAAGTTATAGCTAAAAGGGTATATTTTTTAACATCTTTTGAACTCTTTTCCCTGAAAATGTAATTTTTACTATTTCCACCATCACCATATACACCCACATATATATTCATTTTTATTTTTCATTATTTCATTATTTTATTATTTTTCTGCTTAAATTTTTATAGCATTACATTTGTTGTTTTTGGTGACCAATTGAAACTGATGGTTTCAAGTTGCAGTCTACCATGAAAGGCTCACTTTGAGTGCAGTAACTATGAAATAAGGCAGTGGGGTATGCAAATGAGGGGAATCTTACTGAATCACAAATTTCTTCTAAGTGTCAGACTGCACTTAACTGTGTAGGTGCTCTAATATGGCTGTATAAGCATTCAAAGTAAATGACATCAAAAGGGGGTGTGTCATGCTTGCTGTAAGCACATTGGATGTTAGGGGCTGTTGTTGCTCTCATACATCAGTATGTGCAAGAGGATGAGGGTGGTGAAGAGGATAATGCTGACAACCACCCCAGACTTATGAGGTGGAGAAGAAGAGTGCTCAGGCCCAGGGTAACCTACCAGGGACTACATGATCGGGAGATAGTCAAACACTACAGGGTGGACAGGGACATACTGCAGCAAATTGTGGAGCTGTGCCAGCCTCACCTCATATCCAGAACAAACAGAAGGTAACTCATCCCAGTGGATACCACGGTATGTGTAGCTCTAAGAATACTACCTACTGGTACTTTCCAAAGACCAAATGGGGATATCATGGGGATCTCACAGGCATCCGAGGAGCACATTAAATTCTCCAGCACCTGTGAGGTGCTGACTGGCAATATGCATCTCTTCCACCATATAGCAAACTACCTGGAGGTACTGGGTGCCATAGACTGCAAGCACATCTACATCAAAGCACCACCTGGCGACCGGGATAGAGTCTACATAAACTGCAAAGTTTTCCACTCCAACTGCCAGGTTGTGTGTGATGCCCAGGGCATTATCATGAATGTGTGTGCTGGCTGCCCTGGAAGCTATCACAACTCCCACATCTGGTATTCCTCACAGCTGTATCAGTGGTTTTCCAGGGGGGACATCCCATATGGCCATTTAGTGGGGGATGCTGGCTACACACTGGAGTCGTGGATGAAGACACCCATCAGAAATGCACACACACCCACACAAGGACACCACCATGAGGCACACACAGACACAAACCAGGATCTTTATAGAGCATGTATTTGGGATGCTCAAGTCACAGTTCCGCTGCCTTGACACATCCGATGGAGCCTTGCAGTACTCTCCAGCCACATGTGCACACATGGTTATGGTATGTGCCATGGTACACAATATGATCCTGCGGAAACAGCTGCAGCAGGAGCAAAATGGGAAAGGGCCACACAGCCCCCCACCATTGCCAAGGCCTCCACAGGCACAGAGTGACTCGAAGGAAGAACATCCTGAGCCTGCCCCTGTAGGCAGATGCAGGCATGCCCAGTATGCCCTGGACTTGGCAAAGAGGCAATGCATAGCACATAAACTGATATTGTAGGGCCCCAGGGACTGATCTCTCGCTCTCCTTGACTCGCACACACAGTAAAATGGATGCCAAACATCACACCACCTATACCTGACCATGTATAGGCAGTGTATTGCATGCATCTGACATAGTCAGCCCTCAAGCACCACCCTCATAACAGCTGCAGGCACAAGGTTTGCCAGTCTCTGTAACAAATTAAAATAATGGGGTGGAATTTTCTAATAGTATATCTATGGTATTGATCAAGCATGTAAGGGAATGGGGTGGCTAACTAGGATAGCAGCAGACTTCTGACAGCTTTGTAGGACAGCAGGATGTGTATCTCCAGTACTGCCCTACCCACACCAAGCAGTACCACCCTAGATGACAAATACCACTGCAGTATATGTGGTGAGCCAAATAACTGGGAGGGGTCATAGGTCACATGGATGGATTTCAAAGTGGGGGTCCCATATCCACCACCAACCCTACACAGCAGATCAGCTGTAGACAACCATGCAGAAATGCCTGTCAAAGGCCCCCACATGGCGACTTCCATGAAATCCCCACCCACAGTTACACAGTGATATCACAGCAGGTCTGGCAGTGGCAGTATGGCTTTGAAGGTAAGAAGTCTGAAGCTACAAATGTCTATGCCAGAACAATCTGACATATGGTTGATATTGTTATGCCTGTAGTCTGAAAGATAGAGCACACCACTATGCTACATGGGACCAAAATGTTAAGCAAATATCAGCACAGTCTGTGCAGATGTGTATCATGTACAGTTGTGTCATCCCCCATAGTCCCATAGAAATGCAGTAACATGTTCCTAGACTTAAGCAGCATCCAGCTGTCACCCAGAGTGATGGTGCAATAGTAACAGAAAGCAATTGTCAGTAACATCCACAGTCAACTTACTGGTGCCATCCCATGGGTGTGTCCTACCAGCAGCCTGGGAAGATATGAACATCAGAATGCACTGCCCTGCTACAGATGGCCTGCGTCTGTCACACCTGCCTATAGGCCTTTGGCAAATGCCTATGCCTCACCCACAGTGCCTTTAGGGAGTGTCATGGGGTCCACAACACCAACATAACACAGTCCACAAAATGCAAAGGAAGGCCATGCTGACAACTGCTAGGAGCAAACCTGCCTGCCTCAGGGAGCCAGTAATCAGGACAAAGCCATGAATAATGGGGTGATGAATATCCAAAGAGAAGGACACCTGTGAAATCTTCTTCTTCTGGCTTTTCCCGGTTAGGGGTCGCCACAGCGGATCACCTGTCCGCTCATGATTGGCAGTGGAGTTTTACGGTGTCGAGTTGCCAGCCCAGCACCCAACCTTCCACTGAAGGCACACACATGCACACACTAATGCCTAGGGCCAATTTAGAGTGTCCAATCCAACTACAGCATGTCTTTGGGATGTGGGAGGAAACCGGAGCACCCGGAGGAAACCCACGCAACCACAGGGAGGACATGCAGACTCCGCACAGAAGGCACCCCAGCCAAGAATTGAACTGGAGAACCTCTTGCTGTGAGGTGGCAATGCTGACCACTGCACCACCATGACCGCAGAGAAGGACACCTGTGAAATACTGCTCTAATAATGTTATAAAGTTGATGGAATGATTTGTAATAGCATGGAATGTCTGATGGGTACGAAGTCTGAAACTGCAATGTCAACTGTTTGTAATATCTGACTTCAAGACTGAGTGACTTGTAAAACACTTTTACTGGAAAACCACACTTGTTTGGGTAACCAACAAGATATATGAGTCATGGATGTGGACATTCTGTGATACTCCGTACAGTCGGCAGGCAGGGCTAGGAGTTTAAACATGGGAATGCACTCACTGCAGGCAGGCCTAACTCTGGAAGATGGTGACATGTCTGCACCAACAGAACCCTGGGCCACAGCCATGGGGAGTAACATACCCCTCCCTGATAGCTCATCCTATGCAACATCCTGAACCCAACATGTAGCCATCAAAGTAAAATGAGGTGGGGGATACATATATGTGTGACAAACACACACCTCCAGGCTGGTCAAACAGTCTGACACACACAAGACCCTCCAAGTGCAGTCAACCATTGAGGAGAGCCCAATGCAAAGTACTGGTAGCTATAGGCAAACATATCTGCCTAGGACACACACACCCCAGATATCCTAACCCTACAAATCTATCTGGAGTCTGCCTGTCACCATGATCCTGTCTGACTTATATTACCCAACTGTGGACTGGAAATCAGACCAGGCCAGAACATAAATGCACAGAGATTCTACCATTGAAATATATCACCAAGGTGCTGGACCATTTCCACAGCACCAGCAGCTAATTGCTTGTAGGCACATCCCTCAACTGGCTGGATAGTGCACGAATGCATAGCATTTGGCCCATAAACTGTGTCTGTGTATTATCCATCCTGTATTCCTCTGGTAAATCACTGTGATGATCTGAGAAGGTATGTCACCAGGTACTGAAACAGTACATGACAGCATCAAATGGCATATATGACAGATGTCTGCTAAAACCAGCCCTGTAACCCTTGCAACCCATACATTACTGAGAGAAATTATCACAATCATTGTATGGCCCATTGTCCTCACATTTTGATAGGCTATCTCCAAATATCCTGCACCAACAGGTTGACAGGTATGGCCTTAGCACAAAACAAACCAGACTGGAGTACAACAATCCCAGAGAAATGTCAGTAGGATCTAGGAATGAACAGGCCTTCCTCACCCAGTGCACTTTTCATTGCTCCACCTTAGCAGTCCTGAAGATGTCTGTCACCATAGAAGTCTCTTTTGTTAGGCCTAGCCCCATAAGCTCTGTGGCGAGTGCGATAACTGCATAACAGTATAATACAATTAACTACTTAGGTAGGAGTTCTAATCTCAGTTGTGGCAAATGTAAAAATGTGTGTGTGTGTGTGTGTGTGTGTGTGTGTGTGTGTGTGTGCATGTGTGTGTGCGTGTGTGTGTGCGTGTGTGTGTGTGTGTGTGTGTGTGTGTGTGTTTGTGTGTTCATAGCAAAAAGCTTTTGGTTCCTTTCAAACCCAGTGCACTTCCCCTTTCCCTGCTTTAGCAGTCCTGTAGATATCAATCATTTTAGAAGTGCCTTCCATTAGACCTCAGCCTCATAAGCTCTGTGGCACATGTGATAATTGAATAATACTACAGTACAAATAACTAGTTAGGTAGGAGTTCTAATTTCAGTTCTGACAAATGTAGAAGTGTGTGTGTGTGTGTGTGTGTGTGTGTGTGTGTGTGTGTGTGTGTGTGTGTGAGTGACAGTTGTGTGTGCAAGACTGAGGAAGTTGTGTGTTTGTTTGTAAGTGAAACAGTTTTATGCCATTCCCACCTATGACACTTCACAGTGCCCCACCTTATCAGTCCAGATGATGTCAGTCCCTTATCAGTAACCTTGGCCAGCTGTAAGCCCTGTAAGCTCAGTAGTGCATGTGATAAATGCTTAACACTATAGTACAACTGACTAGTTTGGCAGGGATTCTACCCTTCCGACAAATGTGTGTGTGGGTATGTATGTTTGTAAGTAGAAGTATTTTGGTACGTTTCCCACCCACTTTCCTACTACTACTGCCAATGTCATTCCCCATAACAGCACCTTTGGCCATCTCTCAGTCTAGTAAGCTCTGTAGTGTGTATGGTAACTGCGTAACATTATGGTACAAATCACGTTAGATAGGAGTTCTACTCTCACATCTGGCAAGTATGTGTGCCTGTTTGCAGGACAAAGCATTTTGATAGGTTAAACACCCACTGCACAACTTTATCAGTCCTGCTGATGTCATTCCCTTTATAGGTTCACAAGTGTGTAGTAGGTAATGGCTCCGGAGCCTTAACAAGCCTAGCACATAGAAGGGCCCTGCCATTGTGCCATCTGATGTTACATCCAGCACCTGTATCAAGTATAGCCACTGCAGTGATCCTTGGGTTGAACTGTCTATTACCCATCCACTCATCAAGATTTCTCTGGAACAGGGTCAGCTAGGTGCTCTGCATGATATGCATGTGAAGTGTATTCCAGGGCACGTGCAGTTTCTTGGTGAGGAACCTGTCCCTCCAGCATGTTGTGGTGATTGTGATACTGAGGTAAAGGTCTCTACAGTGAGTGGTGTGGATAGATTTATATGTAGCATTTCTAAACCAGGTGGGTCAGACATTGTTTTGTAAGTCAAGCACAGATAGCTGCTAATTAGGTGATGTGACACAGAGAATAGCTTGGGTCTGCTGAGTCTATCTGTGTAGGATGTGTGTTTATTGCCTAGGAACCCCTTTGTGAGGTGCTTCTGTGTCTTCCCCAGCTGTAGCAGGTGTCTAATAAGGTACATGGCAAATGGGCCATAATACTTGGGGAGTGGTCTAATGAGGGAATATTAAACAGAGATCATTACCGCTGTCTTCCTGGATGCAAAACCCTTGGTAATGCAATGTGCCATATAGAAGGACTTCCTGACCACAGTGGCAATGTGGTGCTTGAAGGAGAAGTTGCTGCCAACCTGTGTCCCCAGATCTATTATAATGCCTACAGTGTTCATTGGGCTCCCATTGATGTAGAACTTACTGGGAACTGAGTGTTTTACCAAAGGAGATGATGATGCATTTTGTGGTGTTAAGCTTCTGGCCATGGTTAACATACCACTCATTGGTCTCAGTGAGGCCTTTCTGTAGGATGTCTGCATCACTTGTGGAGTTCATGATAGCTCCCAGCTTGCAGTCCTCTGTGAACTTGGTCAGCCAGAGTTCCTCTGTGTTGGGCTGGACTCCTGAGAAGTGGATGCTGGACAGGACACTATCCAGTACTGATCCCTGTGGGAGCCTGCTCGTGACCGCTTACCAGTCTGACTTGGAGTTTGTCACTGTCACACTGTGTTCTGTGAATCAATTTGCAAACCACCCACTGATAGGGGTGGATGCCTAGTTTGTTGGGTTTACCAATAATCCCTAACTGACGAATGGTATCAGAAGCCTTGGCCAGATTGAGGTAGGCTGTATGCAGTGCCTTACTGTCCTGGTGACTCACTCAAAGACATCAACCAGGTTGAGCAGGCATGCTCTACCATTCACAAAGCCAAACTGTGTGGGGTCCAGAGTTAGGAGATCACCCATATCTTGGTCAGTCAGGCCCCTGATGATGTACCCATACCTGTACATAGTAGACTTGTCAGGCTAAGTGCCCAATAATCTCCAGGGTCTGTAGATGCTACCCCTTAATTGATAGAGCTGACTGTAGCAGTGTGGCAGTTTGGAAGGACAAAGCCTGTGATGAGGCTGTGACTGAACAGGGCACGCAGATGTGGTGCCAGGTCTCATTGTATGTCATGTAGAACACAGCTACAGATATGTTGGGGTCCCATGGAAGCTGTATCCTTGCCTGTGGGCAATGATGGTCTAACCTGGCCTTCAGTAATGCTGGGTGCCTGGCATTCATCTGCCATTGTGATTGTCCCCTTGGGGGGAGAGAGGGGTAAAGCTGGCATTGACTGTGTTGGCAAGACTGTGGCTAATATCTGTTGCATCAGGATAGGAATCAGCATTGTGCAGTAACTCACAGCACTTGTGGTTATTGCTGTGGAGGTTGTTGATATAACTGCCAAAGGCTTTTGAGATTGTCATCAGTGTCTGCTGCAAATCTGCCTTCATAGCTGCCTATAGGTGATTCCATGAGGGATCCTAAGTTGTATTTGAGGCTAATAAGGGGGTTCACCAGTCTTGGGACGACACCATTTTCTGCAACAGTGCCCTCCTTCTGTGGTACATTTTAATAATGGCAGAGGACCATCACAATGGCTATTACCATGCATCCATGTACATGTTTGTGCAGTGCATATGTGTATGATGTGACAGTCATGCAGCTATATCCCATTGGCATGGGTGCAGTGAAGTCATCCACACCTGTTTTTATGAATGCAATGTCAACATTAGAGAGGTTTTGCAAGGTGGTTACATTTGTGGGGGGTGTGGGTGAGATGTTGAGCAACATGTTGATTACATCATGTTTGGATCTGAGCAGGTAAGGATTGACAGCTGTGGTCGAGTAACAGTCCCATATGTAAGTAATCAATACAGGTCAAGGTTGTTGCATCCTCTACTGGGGTCAGTATGAGCTGGTCCAGGCCATTGGAACTGATGAATTCCATGAAGTGTTGGACCAGTGTACTGGTGCTTGACTACTATCCCCAGGTGATGGAGGGGTAGTCGCAGTCTCCTACTATGTCAGTCTTGGGTTGGACCTTCGTAGATGCCAGGGTGTTGGGGAATGTGCACTGACAGTCTAGGGACATAGCTGGGGGCTGATAGCAGGCTTTGGTGTGGATTGTACTATTTCTCAAAGTCAGTTTTACAGGAAGTGCCTCCAGTGTATTATGCTGGGATACTATCCATTATGGATATGGAGGCAACACCACCTGTGGAGGTGTGGTCCATGTTTTGGCGCTGACAGCTGTGGAATGTGTCATAACCTGTTAGAACAGGGCTGCTGTCTGCTGCTATGAACCACCTCTCTGTTACAGCACAAATGTCAATGTCCTCCACTCTGAGGAGTGCTTTGAGTGACTGCATCTTGACTACTAGATGTCTACTGTTGAGCAGCATGACCCTCAGATTGCATACATGTCTAGCTGTTACAGTGGTTATTTGATTTGGAACACTACCTAATAAGGCACTATAGGGGTGGCAAGACACTTACCCTCTACCTGAAAACCCAGGGCTGACAGATTTAGGACATCTCTGGCAAGGCATTGAGGTCTGTCAATCATGTTATCCCAAGCAGAGAGATACTGGATCCCCTGAGAATGACACACAACACTTAAGCCAGTGTTGCAGTCAATTATCTGTTGATAGTACTGCAGCATCATTCTGGGTGATGGCAGTATACTGCTCAGGGCTACTGTCACACTTGCCTGGACCACATAATCCGAGTGTTCAACTATGTCTCTTGTCACGTAGCCCAGGGAGGTGTGTCTCAGGTCATCCACACCCACATGGATGATGACAGAGGGATACTTTTAGCTGTTCTGGAGTAGCCTGACTGGATGTGTCATGTGTTGAATGCTGGCACGTGATACACAGTTGGCTTTTACCTCCTCCATAATCAACATAGTGAGTGAGACATCTGTGTGCCACAGTACTGAGTCACCCATGATCACTGTATTGTACAATGTGGTCAGCCTTAGGAGCTTAGGTTGATGGGCACACTGTGTAGGTGACATATGTGTCCTTTGGCATGTGCTATGTCATGGTGTCTGAGTGGGTGTCTGTCTTGCTGGTCTGTGCTGTTTGTGTTAATGTCCATTGAGTGCCTCTGTGAAGGTGGGTGTGTGGCTTTCAGTGTATATCAGGGCTGTCATAGTGGGTGTTGTGGTGAGCTATGTGGTCCACATGGTGTGGTGCAGGTGTTGATTTCATCCTTTTGACCTGCTAGTACAGTCTTTGCTGGAGAGTGCATATTTCCACATTTGATGATATAAGGGTAACTCTCACTGGTCTGAGTGTTTGGAGTTTAGAGGAGAGGGCTGTCTGTGTACATGAGTCAGTTGCAACAGTGTCTAAGAATAGACAAGTGCACCAGGTTAATGGTGAAAGTGCAGAAAACCTCACTTCAGTCATGCCAGGAGGGGAGGTCATAACTACTAAGTACTGGGGCTAATTCTGTGAGGAACTAGTACTGCTGATGGCTCTCAGGTGTGCTACACTTATTGATACAATCAATTGAAGTGCAAAGCTATAACTCTATTTGAAGTGCAAGACAGAAAGAACTAGCAAGATGTCCAGTAGAAACTGAAGGCAGACTTCCTGCCATCTGTAATACTTTACCTCAGCTGTGCATTTATCAGCATCTTTGGCCAGTTGTACGTTCAGTAAGCTCTGTAGCATGTGCAGTAACTACGTATCACTATAGTAGACATAACTAAACAGACAGGAGTTCTCATCTCAATATTGGCAACTGTGTGTGTGTGTGTGTGAGAGATTCATGTACTGTGTGGTTTATACCATTTTTAACTTGTGTACCACCCTTTACACTTCCTCTCACTCCAATTTAAAAGTCCTGTTGATGTCAATCACCTTAAAAGTACCTTTGGACTAGGTGAAATTGTATAAGCTCTGTGGCGCGTCTGACAACTGTGTAGCACTATAGTAGATATAACTAGATAGGCAGAAGTTCTCATCCCAATACTGGTGTCTGTGTGTGTGTGAGAGACTCATATAATGTGTGGTTATACCATTTTGATTTGTGTTCCACCCATTACACTTCCCCCACTTCACTTTACTACTGCTGTTGTTATTCACCTTAGAAGTACCTTTGAACAAGGTGAGATTCTGTAAGCTGCATGGCGCATCTGCTAACTGCGTCATACCATAATACAAATAATGAGATAGGCAGGAGTTCTAACCTCAATAGTGGCAACTATGTGTGTGTTTGTGTACGAATCCTGTACTGTGAAGGTTATACCATTTTTAGTTGTGTAACACCATACTCATCCTAATTTAGTACTCCTGTTGATGTCATTTACCTTACAAGTGCCTTTGGATGAGGTGAATTTATATAAGCTCCATGGCATGTCTGATAACTGCATAAAACTATAGTAGACATAAATAGATAGATAGGAGTTCTCATCGGAATACTGGTGTGTGTGTCATATCTTGTGTGGCTGATACCATTTTGATGTGTGCACCATACATGGCAGATGACCACCTCCTGATGCCATTATTTTATATAGTGTGGTAATGGCATCTGCTTCACATGCAGCATGTGAAACCATTTACAGAACATACCAGTCCTCTATACAGATATGTCTGGAACATCCAGATGTTTGGAACCTATTAGTTCTCTGTCTGCCTTAATAATGCCCATGTATGTGATATAGTTGCCAAGTAGGCCACAGTGAGTGTACTGACACATATGGCAGCATCAGGTATCATACCTGACTGACACAGCATACTGATACAATGTCTGCTAACCACACACTTGTCCAGGCTTGTAGGTGCAATACATGAGTTCAGATGCTTGGTTTTACAAGTGACTTGTTCATGTAATGGGTCAAATTAAAGGTAGGGAAAGGTGTGGACTGACATATTGTGGTCTCAATCAGTACATTTCAGAAACAAATGGCATCTAAACAGGTGTATGCATACATTTTATATCCACTGTATAGCAGTAATGTTTCACACGGTTTACTATTAAATGTGCGAATGCACTCCATGCGAACGGCGACCCCATCGACTCGTTTGCGTGAACCAAAACACCGAAACCATTTCGATAGCGAACCGAAACCGCGAAACTCCGACGATCGACATTACCGGCCGCGCAACACCTCCACACCCATGCTACCATGGGTCGGATGGGGGCGAGGTTTTGCCGTTCGCACATCTGGGCATTGGTGTTGTGACGTTCGCAGTTCCGCGTTCGGGCAATGCGCGTCGCACAAAACGGGATCGACAATTTGATAGTAAACCGTTTCACACATGTCCCTACCTTAGTCAGTTTGTCCAACACATTTTGCAGGTGTCTTTCCAGACGTCTTGCACTGACAGGTTATGAGGTATGCTACAGGAATGTTCCATTTTCTTCAGATAGGCCCCAATTAACCCCACTACAAGTGAACATGCACATAAAGCAATATGGCTATTGGTCATAGTTGTGTGCATGGTAACTTGCATGCCCTCCACATGCCTGGGGTATTGCCAAAGCACATCTGAACAATTCCATACCCACCAGCTTCAGGCTGCTGTCCCATATGCAGACTGCAGACCAGAGTGACCTGCATAGTTGTGGAAGAGAGGTATTGTCAGCAGACTCACATGTGCCCTTGGAAAAAGATGGATGCAGCATGTCTGCACATTTACAGTACAACACCCAATACTACACAATTTGCTGTCCTTCACCATAGATTTGCACTTCTGTGCATTGGAAATCCCCATCCACAACTTCAATCAAACCTGGCACATGCATGTAGATACTGTACAGATACAAGTATGTCTCATACAGTAGTCTACTAATCCCCACTGGGACCTCAACTGCATGATCCTCATTCATTGTGTGGGTGCAACCAACCTCATCAATGCTTTCCTTAGGTTCATTTGTGATGAGATGGGTGGGTGCCCCAGGTTGGCGAGGAGCTCCTCAGAGGGTGTCAGTGGGGGCTGGATGGCTGGTCCCCTGCCTGTGGCTAGCTGGTCCCTCACTATGGCACAGCCCTTTGATGGGCATGGTGGATGAGGTCGCTGGCATAATGCTGCACCTGCTCATATGTTCTGCTGTGCAGGCTGACATCATTTACCCTGTGGACAAGATCCTTCCACAGGGCGGTCCTCTACAGCAGATCTTGTGCTCTCCTGCCAAATAGTAAAGCATAATGTTGTATGACTGCTTATGTGATTAGCTCTGTTTCAGCCTCTGTAAATGCTGGTAGATGAAACCTTTGCATTGCAACTGGAAGACATAAACAGGAAAAAAGGTCACAGGACCTCATACAGTTGTCAAATTGCACATCAACACTGGATATTACTGGCAAATTATCCAACCTACACCATAACCCTCTAATCTGTCATGGCTATATCAGATTGCATAGCACTCCTGATCCTGAGGTGTCATATTCCCCCCAATGTTGGTCACTTAATTGCATAGTCCACTATTCTCCATTCATTGTTGTGTAGAGGGATGACAGTGGCCATCTTCCATGTGGATGGTGTGTGGATGGTGGCAAGTCTGTGTTTGATTGTAGTGTGTGATGGAGCTGTGAGCACATGCCTGAGTTCATGTAGGAGGCAGACAGTGATGTTATGATGCCCCATGGAGACTTGTTGCCATCAGTAGGCAATATGTACATGCTCACCATTGATGAGGGGAGGAGTATGGTTGGTGTGCATATCCCCGTATGCAAATGGGGTAAACAGGCTGGCAATGTTCCCACCTGACCTGTCTGATGCAGGTTGCCTATATCCATGGCATGTGTGTATGAGGTGTGCTTTACCCCCAGTACAGGGTGACTTGGGTTATTGCTCTGAGACTGACAACATATGTGGAGACACTGTTGCAACTGGAGTTGGTGGTGTGGATATGTCTGATTTGTAGTCATAGTCAGCCTTACAGGGAGTCACCTGTGAACTTACATGCTTGCTCAAATAGAGGTGGACTTGCTTCCAAGTTGTTGCCTGCACCTATGTGACAATGTACAGCCAATATGGCAACCTATTATGTGGTTTGTGTATTGCTGCTGTCCACCAAAGGGAATTAGTCTACCTTTGTGTACACTGGCTTTACAGGTCAGGTATTGCTGAGTCCATACATCTACAGTGGATATAAAGTGTACACACCCCTGTTACAATGCATAGTATTTGTGGAATTGAAACATGACACCACAATAACTCATTTTAAAGCAATTCACACCTTTAATGTGATCTATATCCTGTACAATTCAATTAGAAACATAACAATCTTTTCTGTAAAACATATGTAAATAATAATCAGTACAATAAGCCAGTTGAATGAGTGTGCACACCCTTAAACTGATATGTTGTCTACACACCTGTTGAGGTGATTACAGTATTCATTCATATTGATTTGGACTCTAACATCATAGCACATCTTCACTTGGCAATATTTGCTCACCTTCCTTGAAACAGCTTTGTTTGTTTTTGAATAGAATAGTACAGGTTATGTGTCACATTCCAGATGAGAAACATTTTGAAATGATTTTCTGTAGTCTCATTGTCATACAGCACACAAAGCTGGCATTCCAACAGGGGTGTGTACACTTTTGATATCCACTGTATATAGGTGTTCATATAGCTGTTAGTGGTAGACATGGACAGAGGGTCATAACACAGTTGGACACTTCTCCAATTACTACCTGATAATCATGCCTAGTCTAGTACCTATATCAGTGACTGGGCAATGCAACAATCAGTAGCTGTACACATTTATGTCTGTTGTATGCACTGACATTGATATTACACACATGTGCAACATGCACAACCTATCTTCCTGACTGCTTGCAACCCATGTTATTAGTTTTGTGCCTTCCAGCTGAACATACACATACAGACATGTGCTCAGGGGATACCTGGTATACATTTCTGTTCTATGTTAGTGTGGGACACTGTATTTACAGTCTTGCTGCTCAATCATACTTCTCAACCTGTTATAGCAGGACTTCTGGACAATGGCACACATAAATGGGTGACAAAGGGGACAACAGTATTGATACTGTATTAATATAGCTGCACCATACATTAGTAAGTTGATTGCACAGTAGGCATTTACATCACTGTGACAACCTGGAAGATGCCCAACAGTCATAAGTAGGCTATTATGTTACAATGTCATTGCTCACAGACTTGCCAATAGTTTGGCTGACATAACACAAGTAAATGTGTATGTGATTTCATATAGTCACAAATGTGCTTATTGTACAGCAGAACACTGTACAGTTGAATGTTATTAATTCAATATATCACATGCAGTTCAACACACGTCTGCAATGGTACTTTACTATGCACATGCCCTATATAGGTCTGTTAGAGTTACAAGAGAAACATATATCATACTCATATTCACAGGTAACATATGGATATGGACAACATCCCATTAACTGGCCTAGCAGTAACACAGGCACAACTGTTTGACAGACACCCCAGTGGTTGTCATATGTGAGCTGTCCTTTCCCAGGGTGAGTCAGGCTCCTGAGCTGTGATCCTACCTCACAACCTCTTAGAGCATCACATCTGGACAAAGCCTAAAATGATGGGGGGGATAAATAGGGACAGACTTTAAATATTCCTGTTACAAACTTAGGAAGTTTTTAGAATAATACATTTTGCATTACCATAACTTTTCTGGAAGATGTGGAGTCTTAAACTCAAGTGTTTGTCATTACTTAATGACTTTAATCCTCAGCTATTTGCCAGAAAAGTACAGATTTCAGGAGGAACAGACCAAAAACTATGATGGCAAAATCTGTACATTCTGTGAAGATCTGTACAATTGAGAGTTATGGCTGTGATCTCTCTCACTGCAGACAGTGCCAGATGCTATGGCCATAGCAGCTGTTCAGCAGGACATCAGCACAGCAAGTCTTGTTGGGACATATATTCTTTCAAAATCATATTTCACATTATTACAGACCAACTACTACATTCAGTTACATGCTTACATATTTCACATACCTTTTTATTTTGTTCTCTTTTCTGTTTTTTTTGTGTTCTGTTTTCTGTTTTCTCTCTCTCTCTCTCTCTCTCTCTCTCTCTCTCTCTCTCTCACCAACAGGGATAGAGCTGGTTTGAATAGGTGTCAGCATGGCTTTTGTAGATGATGCTCATGACCAGGTGATGGCATGTGCACCAATTGGTGTTCCCCACTTGCTAACTGCATGCAGAGCAGCCATGTAGTTCTTCCAATAGCCAAAGCCATGGCAACCCACTCCTATAAATGAGTGCTTCATGTGGGCATTGTCCCTTTACCTTGCCTGTAAGGAAGACATCCCTGAGGTGTGTGGGCAGCAGTGTTACAGACAGCAGGTGGGGATACCTCTTACAATACGACTTGTGGAAACAGGGCAGCTAAATGTTTTTAGAAGGTTCCAGACCTAGGGACATGGTAGTTCTGCATGAATTTCAGTCTGACAAAGTTATGTGTCTGCATAGCTCTCAACTGTAGAGCTATCCACATAATGGCCAGAGATTTGCCTGTTATGTTTGGTCTGTTCTCCAGACAGGTGTTGTCTATGCCAAATCAGTGGCATACTTTGGTGATTGCTATCAGTAAATGGCAACATCCATTTGTGTTTTTGACTTGATATCCATCAGAAAGGATATGTTGCAACTAATCCTGTAACACCAGCAACTTTCTCAGTGTATAAGAGTGATATTTCATATAGGGTCCTATGTTTTGGCATCTGTCCTCCACTTTATGCCAGGCTTTGTCCAGATGTCATGCAGTAAGAGGTTGATAGGTATGGTCTATCATTATTTAGTGCTGTCATTTGTGCTATCATCCCAGTGATGTTGTGGAATCCCACAGATGTTTTGGAGTAGAGGCCATACATATGAGTGCAAAGGCTGGACAACATATGTAACCCTGTACAGTCAAGAGGTTGGTGTATTGAGAACACTCTTAGATACCTTTGTGACACATTTTGTGTGGGGAGGAGTATTAAATGTGTTAAAAGTAAGCTGTTAGTACATATGAGAGATATTACTAATTGGAAACACAAGTGGTCTATAGCTGTACATTTTGATACATTTCACCAAGGGGACAGTAGTGGGTTACAGGGTACTGTTTTGTAAACAGTCTGTTTGCCAGTTTGATAGAACAGTTAGAAATGAACCATTGTTATGTAAAGGATCAATTTACATTTTAACATTTGATACCTTTTTTCCCTTGGGGTTGAATGAGAAGTGTAATTGGAGGCTGTTGAATTAAATATGTCATTAAGTGCTAACTGATTCTTGTATTCAAGGCATTTATGTTTTGTAGTGAAGTACTACTTGAAGGCTTTGTCCAAGACATCAGAGTATAATAATTAGTGTGGATTACTGGCTGGTTGATATTCTGTGTGCTCTCTTCAGTTATTTCAGTTATGTTGCTAAGAGATCGGTGTATGTCTGGCCATTGTGTACAGCCTGTCATGACTTTGTTGCAGCATAGTGTGTACTTATTATTTGGACTGTGTATGGGTGGAGATGGCAGATGAATGTCCCATACCATCCCAGAATTCCATCTACACTGTGTATTTAAAGTCTTCCAGTATAAGGCTATTAGGTTGTACCTTAATATTTTCCAGGTTGTTTAGGAATGTGGAGTGGGGGGATGTATAACAAGCTACAACCTGGATTACAGTCTTGCCCAGTGTTAGTTGTACCTGATGTATCTTTGATGCATTATTTTGGGCTACTACTCTGGAGCTGTGCATATCCTTTATGAATATCAGCACACCACCACCACCTTTCGGACTTCAGTCCAGGTTTTGGGACCAAAATGTGTGGTATGAGGTATAGCCTGGTAGCAGAGGGGTGTTCTCTGGAGGCTTAAACCAGGTCTCTTGCTGCACAGATGTCAATGTTCTCCATTTTAAGAAGTGGTTCGAGAGAGTGCATTTTGAGATTTAGACCTGTGGTGTTGAGTAGCATAATACTCAGATTACATTTGCTTGTATTCATTATGGTGGTAATTTTGTCTTCAGGATATTGCATGAAAAATGCACTAAGGTGATATTTCTGTCAATATATGTTAGCAGTAATAGTGTTAGTACAACAACCTTCTCAGCTTATTTACTCATGTAATTTGTGTATGTCTCTATTGTCATGCCTTTGTCCCCCCACTTTGTCTGATCCAGAATGATTGCACTAAATGGTTGTGAGCATACCTCTCCACTGCAAGGCTGTTTGCCGACTGTCCAGGTGTTTGGCCAATACTTTGTTTCCATTCCACAGTTTATTTGTATTTGTCTGAGAAATACTGTTATGATCCAAGGATTTATGTCAGTGAATAATGACATACATGTGAGTTCACATCCTCATGTCATTCAGACGGTTCTGCTGATACACACGCTGTTGCTGTAGAACTGTTCAGTTATGACAGCAATATTCTGATTATGTCCCTGTATGTGTACCATTTCCCACCCTTTGTACAGCCTTTGTTCATTACTGTTGCACTAAGAGGTTGATATGTATGGTTCTGAGGTATGGCTGCACGGCATGTTATATAACTGCATATATACATATATATATATATATATATATATATATATATATATATATATATATATATATATGGTTCCTTTCATATATATATATATATATATATATATATATATTTATATATCTACAAATAAATAGATACAAATATATATATTTCAACAGAACTTTCTCACTATTGTTGTAGGTTCATAGGTTCATAGGTTGATACTAGGCTATCTGCCCTAGGGCATTTATAAGCCTAGCCAGAGTGTGTTTGGCTTTCGCCACCCTTTTAGATCAGTTGACTGTGCCTCTGCATAGTAGATCACAGAAGGCAGCCCTTTTAAGGTTAGTTTACTGTACCTCTGTCAAGCAGGGATGCAGAAGAGATCCCAGGGGTAAACTTACGATCTCCCATCCACTCGTCAAGATTTCTCTTGAAGAGGGTCAGTGAGGGGCTCTACCTAACATGGATTGGGATTTTGTTCCAGAGTGAGGGGAGCCTCTGGGATATGAATCTGTCCCTCCAGCATGTCCTATTTATTTCTGTGCTGAGGTTCAAGTCCCTGGAGCGTGTAGCTCTAGGGGATTTGGATTTCCTGAGGTGAAGCATGTCCATTAATTCTGGGTTGGACATGGCTTTATACGTCAGACACAGATCGCCTCTTAGTAGGCAGTATGCAACTGAGTAGAGCTGGAGTTTCATTAGCCGAACTGCATAGGGCATCTGTTTGAGCCCCTTGATCCTCTTGGTGAGGTACTTTTGGGGTCTTTCCAGTTGCTTCAGGTGTCGGGTAAGGTACATCCCAAATGGGGCATTGTATTCAATTATGGGCCTGATAACTGATGAGTAGAGGGGCGCAATTACCTCTCTTGATCTAGATATGAACCCTTTCGTGATAAGGTGGGCTATATAGAAGGTCTTTCTAACCACTTTGGCAACGTGATTGTCAAAGGAGAGATTGCTATCTACTTGGGTCCCCAAGTCCCTAATTACTTCTTCCGTACTTAATGGATTACCACCTATGTGGTAATTTGTGGGCACTTTGTTTTTCCCAAAGGGGATGACTATGCACTTTTTGGCATTTAGCTTTAGGCCATGGCTCTGGTACCAGTTATCCGTCTCTGTGAGACCCTTTTGGAGGATGCTTGTGTCAGCCGGAGAGTCGATTATGGCACCCAGTTTGCAGTCATCTGTGAACTTGGTCAGCCATAGTCCACCCATGTTAGCCTGTACCTTGGAGAAATATATACCGAACAAGAGAGGTCCCAGGACTGAGCCTTGTGGGATGCCACTTGTAACTGGTTTAGAGTCTGACATGGCACCTGCTATTCTGACCATGTGGGTTCTATCCCTGAGCCAGTTTGCAACCCATCTTGTGACATAGGGGTTGATATTTAAGCTGGTGAGCTTATTTATGATGCCCAAGTGGGGTATTGTGTCAAAGGCTTTTGCGTGGTCCAGGTAGGCTGTGTGGACTACATTCCCTTCATCTATGGCTTTGGTAACTGTTTCAAAGAAGTCATCCAGGTTCAAGAGGCAAGATCTGCCCTTAACAATGCCAAATTGGGTAGGATCCAGTGTCTGGAGGTTCCCAATGTCTTTGTTTATGATTTCCATGATGATACGTTCCATAGCTTTGCAGACCAGGCTAGTCAGGCTTATAGGGCGATAGTTTCCGGGGTCTGTTGTGGCACCACCTTTGTGGAGTGGGACCACTGTTGCTGTACGCCATTCCTTGGGTACATATCCTGTAGTAAGGCTGAGCTTGAACAGTGACTTTATATGAGGGTTTAGTTCTTCTTGGTGCTCGTGTAAGATGCAGCCCGGGACACCGTCTGGTCCCATTGATGCTGTATTTTTTGCTTTGGAGAGGGCAGCTCTCACCTGTGCATCTGTGATCTCATGAAGGCTACACTCTGTTGGGATAGACATTTGCTCTTTTGGGGGAAAGGTGGGGAGAAGTTTGCACTGAACCTTTCTGCCAGGATGTTGGCAATGTCTGTGGGTTCAGTGTATTTTTTGTCACTTTGCACTAACTCAGAGCATATCTGGGAGTTGCCACCCAGGTTTCTGACATAACTAAAGAAGGCCTTGTGATTATCTTTAGTGTCTTGTGCAATTTTTCTTTCGAAGCTGGCCTTAGATGATTTTATGAGGGATCGTAGTTTCTTGCTAGTACTGATCAGAGACGTCTTCCCTTTTTGGGATTTTGCTCTATCATGTAGTAGCTTTCTCCTTCTGTTGTATAGCTTATTTATGGCCGGGGTCCACCAGACAGGTCTCCTGCCTTTGGAGGAGTGAGTCTTGGTTTTATTTGGGATAGCATGCTCCATGCATTCCTGTAGGTGTTCATAGAATGCTTTTGTAAAGGATTCTGCATTTTGGGCTGTATTTTCCACTGGCCCAGGGGCTTTGAAGGATTCCACCTCAGTTTTGAGAAGTGTGAAGTTTGCTTTTGAGAAGTTCTTCACCGTGGTTTCCTTGGCTGGGGGTGGGGACGGAATATGGATGTCCAGTGAGATTAGTTTATGGTCTGATCTTACCAATGAGGGGTATACCTCTGGTGTGGAACATAGAGACCCCATGTTGGTGATGACCAGATCCAATATGTTTTCCCCTCTTGTGGGAGTGGTGACCAGTTGTTCCATAACATTTGAGTTTATAAATTCTAGGAACCGTTGGGTGAGGGTGTTTGGGCTTGAGTAGTTTTCCCAATCAATGTTTGGGTAGTTGAAGTCACCCAATATAATGGTGTTTGGAGAGACCTTCATATTCTCCAGTGTTCTCAGGAAAGCCAAGTGAGGTTCCTGTATTTGGGAGGGTGGTCTGTAGCAGGCTACAAACTGAAAGGCAGTTTTGCCCACTGTTAGATGCACATGGATGGTCTCCGATGCTTCGTGCAGTGCCACTAACCTGGAGGTGTGGGTATCTTTGATAAATATGGATACTTCCCCTCCTTTTGTGGTTCGGTCTGAGTTTTGGGGCCAAAAAGCATCGTATGAAGTATAACCTTTTAGTGTTGGGGTGCTCTCGGGAGCCTTGAACCAGGTTTCTGTTACTGCACAGATATTGATATTCTCCATACTGAGGAGAATCTCGAGTACGTGCATCTTGAGGTTTAGACTTCTGGCGTTGAGCAACATTACCCTTAGTTTTTTTTTTCTTTGTGTTGTCTATGGAGGTGGGTTTGTCTTTTGAGCCTTGCCTAAAAAAGGTACTACGGGGGAGGCAAGAGCCTTTGCCAGTATTCGAAAACCCAGTGGTGACAGGTGCAAGCCATCCCTAGTGAAGCAACGTGGCTTGTCAAGCATGTCATCCCAGGCTGACAGACACTGGATCCCCTTTGAATGACACCAATACTTTAGCCAATTGTTAAAATTGATCATTTTGTCTTTATGCTGTGGCATCATTCTTGGTGAGGGTAAGATGCTACTCAAGGTCAGGGTCATCCCGGCCTGGGCTACATGATCAAAGAGCTCCTCTATGTCTTTTTTCATTTAGTCCAGGGAGGTACATCTCAGGTCATTCACACCAGCATGGACAATGATGGAGTCATATTTGTACTTGCTTTGGAGTGACCTGAGTGCTTGTGTTATGTGGCGGATCCTGGCACCTGACAGGCAGCTTACAGTGACCTTCTCCTTGTTCAGCCTGGTGAGTGGGAAGTCAATGTGTCTGACAATAGAGTCACCTATTACAAGTGTATTAGGTGTGTTGTTTAGCCTTAAGGGCTGTGACTGTGTGGTGCACTGACTTTGTGAGCTATGTGCTACATGGGTATTGTTTCATGGTAGGGGTTGCTTGGATGCCTGCTTTGGGCGTCTCTGCTGCTTAGGCAGATTTTTATTTAGAGCCTCCGAGTATGTTTTTGCGTGTTTATGTGTTTGGTTTGCTGATGCGATAGGTCTATGTGAGACTGGATTTGTGGTGTGTGTGGTTACCTTCTCCTCCTGACAAGCTGTGCCAGTACTGGGTTGAGAGAGCTTAGCCTCCAGTTTGGCTATATAGTTGCATCTCTCACATATATTTGAGCTTGTTGGGAGGAGGAGAGGGTGGTCTGTATACATAAGGCAGTTGTAACATTGCCTCAAGATTCCCAGATTCACCAGCTGGACTGGAGAGTAAACCCGAAACTGACCTTTGTACATGCCTGAATAATATAGGGAACTACTTATTGACTTATAAGAAAGAACCAATAGGGAGCGAGTGCTTAAAAGGAGTATAAGAGGATGTAGTGCTTAAGTTTATTAGTGTTTACCTATGAGATTACTTATACGAGCAATTGCAGGGCTTTAGAATGAAAATAGAGTGCTTATTTTGAGATTTAGAGCAGTTCTAAGGGAAAAAGTGAAGAGCAGACTTTGTGGAGCAGGGAATAGTTTAAACCTGTTTTAAGAGGTGCTGCCTGATGCTGCTCTTTGCTCAAGACTGCACAAAAAGAGAGTTGCAGGGTTTTAAGAGAGAGAGATCAAGGAGTTTGGAATTGACCCAAAATGGCCAATAAAACTACAGTTTCTAGGCAGTAACCACTCCTACAGGGACAGGCAGGCTGCTCAGTGTTAACCACTGCCACTGGTGAACACAGAGACTTCCCTTTAGCCCAAGCAAGCACTGGTCTCCAGGAAACTTGGCCTCCAAGAAACTTACAAACAGTTCAGAACAGCAACTCTGTAACTGAACTTTCTTTTAAATTAGAGAAAGTGGGAAAATAGCAAGATTTTTTGTTTTTTGTTTTTGTTTAAGGATAGCAGAGACACACAAGTAGCACACTAGTCAGAACAGTGCAATAAATGACCCCAACATGTGTCTGCTAGGTCAGAGGCAGGAAAAATGCAATTTAAGAAAAAACAGTTTTCAATTAAGTGCAACACAAAAAATGCAGTAAACAGGCTCTAGGTATGTTCTAAATACTGTTTCTAACCCAGATATCAACTTTTGCAATCAAGAAAATGCCGAAAAGTAGGTGGCAATGCAGTTTTTCTAAGAAATAAATCACAAGAAAATACTTAAAATCTCAAAAGTGGCTCATTTCTTCTCTCAGCATTTTCTCCTCTTGGTAGGTGCTTCAGCAACAACTATAAAGCCTGGAAAGATGCCAAAACCAAGCGGCTGCAGGGTTTTAAGAGAGAGATCAAGGAGTTTGGAATTGACCCAAAATGGCCAATAAAACTACAGTTTCTAGGCAGTAACCACTCCTACAGGGACAGGCAGGCTGCTCAGTGTTAACCACTGCCACTGGTGAACACAGAGACTTCCCTTTAGCCCAGGCAAGCACTGACCTCGAAGAAACTTACAAACAGTTCAGAACAGCAACTCTGTAACTGAATTTTCTTTTAAATTAGAGAAAGTGGGAAATAGCAAGATTTTTTTGTTTTTTTTGTTTTTGTTTAAGGATAGCAGAGACACACAAGTAGCAAACTAGTCAGAACAGTGCAATAAATGACCCCAACATGTGTGTGCTAGGTCAGAGGCAGGAAAATTGCAATTTAAGAAAAAACAGTTTTGAATTAAGTGCAACACAAAAAATGCAGTAAACAGGCTCTAGGTATGTTCTAAATACTGTTTCTAACCCAGATATCAACTTTTGCAATCAAGAAAACGCCGAAAAGTATGCCTCTGTTGCGATATGTTTGAAAAAGATAATAATTAATACAGCTCAGATGGTGTATTGCTGTTCTCTGACTCTAGTATGCAGGGTCCTGGGTTCATGACCTGGCAGGGCTGCTTATTTTGTTGCTGGGCAGAACGGTGGCTGATGGCAACAGAGTGATTAAAGAAGTTTTAAGCAGTTGTAAGTGGGCTTGCCTGCGTTTGCGTGAATCTAAGCGACACTAAGCATGGTTAAACTGATAGGTGCTTAAACTGTGTAGGCTTGACTAGGTGAAAATGTATAAGCTATGTGGTGCATCTCATAACTGCGTAGCACTGTAGTAGAAATAACTGCATAGGCAGGAGTTCTAATCTTACTACTGGCAACTATTTGGATGTGTGTGTGTGTGTGTGTGTGTGTGTGTGTGTGTGTGTGTGTGTGTGTGTGTGTGTGTGAGAATCATGTAGTGTGCGGGTTATATATTTTTGACCTGTGTGCTACCCTTTACACTTCCCTTCACTCCAATTTAGTAGTCCTGTTGTTGTCATCCACCTTAGAAGTACCTTTGGACTAGGTGAAAATGTATAAGCTCTGTGGCGCATCTGATAACTGCATAACACTATAGTAGAAATAACTAGATAGGGAGGAGCTCTAATCACACTACTGGCAATTGTTTGGATGTGTTTGTCTGAGAATCATGTAATGTGTGGGTTATACCATCTTTGACTTCTGTACCACCCTTTACACTCCCCCTCACTCCAATTTAGTAGTCCTGTTGATGTCATCCATTTTAGAAGTACCTTTGGAGTAGCTGAAAATGTATAAGCTCTGTGGCACATTTGATAACTGAGTAGTATTATAGTAGAAATAGCTAGATAGGCAGAAGTTCTAATCCCAATACTGGCAACTGTGTGTGAGGATCATATCTTGTGTGGTTTATACCATTTTGATGTGTGTACCTTACACGGCTGGTGACCACCTCCTGATGCCATTACTTTATATAGTGTGGTAACAGCATCTGCCTCACATGCAGCAAGTTAAACCATTGTACAGTCCTCTGTACAAATGTGTCTGGTATATCCAGATGTTTGCAACCTATACGTGGTTGGAAGTGGTCTGTGTGCTTTAACAATGCCCATGCATGTGATATTGTAGCCAAATAGGCCACAGTGAGTGTACTGCCACATATGGCAGCATCAGGTAACATACCTGGCTGAAACATCATGCTGATATGATGTCTGCCACCCTCCCAGTTGGCCAGCCATGTAGGTGCAACACGAGTCCAGATACTTGGTTTTACAAGTGAACTGTTTATGTTATGGGTCACATTAAATGTTGGAAGAGGTGTGGACTGACATATTGTGGTCCCAATTTATATGTATCAGAAACACCTTGCATCTTAACAGGGGTGTGTACACAATTTATATTAACTGTATACCAGTAATGTGTCACACATGTCCCTACCTTAGGCCATTGACCAGCCCATTTTGCTGGCCTCTGTCCAGACGTCTTGCACTGACAAGTTGTGAGGTATGCTACAGGAATGTTGAATTCACCTCAGATAGGCCCCAGTGGTGACCACTGTGATGCAATGTAGTTAACTCCACCACAAGTGAACATGCACATAAAGCAATATAGCTATTGCTGATAGTTGTGTGCATGGTAAATTGCATGCTCTTCACATGCCTGGGGTATTGCCAGGCCACAACAGAACAATGTCATACTCACCAGCTTCAGGCTGCTGTCCCATATGCAGACCAGAGGAACCTAGGTAGTTGTGAGAGAGAGGTATTATCATTACACTCACATTTGGCCTTCGTACAGCATGGATGCAGCAAGTCTGCACATGTACAATACAAACCTCAATAATACATGATTTTCTGTCCTCATCATAGATATTCACCTCTGTGCATTAGAACCCCCCATCCACAACTGCAATAGGACCTGACACATGGATGTAGATACACTACAGATACAAGTATGTCTGATACTTTAGTGTACTAATCCCCACTGGGCCCTTACCTGCATGCTCCCTGTCCATTGTGTGGCCTCTGTACTCTGGTGTTGTACGGGGTGTGTGCCCCAAGGTTGGCGGGGGCTCATATGCTACACAACTTGTTTGTGTGATGGATGTCAAAGAGATGTCAAAGAGAAATGTGAAGTCATTTGTATGATGTGGTGATGACTGTACCCAAGGGTGACAGTGTGGTCATTGCAGCAGATGTCAGTGGGCATGTTGGTGAAGGGAACAGAGGATCTGTGGAAGTGATGGGTATGCATGGTTTTAAAAAGGAGTGCAGAGGGTGAGATGGTAGTGGATTTTGCAAAACAGATGGACATGGCTGTGGTGAATATGTACTATAACACGAGGGAGGAGCATAGGGTGAGTTACAAGAATATAGTAAGACGCACACAAGTGGACTATATCCAATGTAGGAGGGCCAGTTTGAAGGAGGTTGGAGACTGTGAAGTGGTGAAGGGGAAAGAGTATTTAGGCAGCATAGAATGTTGGTCTGTAGGATGATGGTGATCATGAAGAGGGAGAGTGTGAGTTCAGCAGCAAGGATCACATGGTATGAATTGGAAAAGGGTGATTGTGAGGTAGAGTTCAAGGAGGAGTTAAGACAGACACTGGGCGGTACTGTCAATTTACCACATATTTGGTTAAGTGCAGCCGAGCTATTAAGGGAGATGGCTAGAAAGGTGCTTGGTGTGACGTGGATGAAGGAAGTAGTACAGGGAGACCTGGTGGTGGACTGAGGAAGTACAAGACAGTATACAGAGAAAGAGAATGAGGAAGAAGGAGTGAGACTGTCAGAGAGATGAGGAAAGCAGACAGGAGTATGAGGAGATGAGGTGCATGGCAAAGAGAGATGTGGCAAAGGCTAAAGATGAGACATATGAAGAGTTGCCTGACAGTTCGGACACTAAGGAGGGATGACAGGAGTTGTACCAATTGGCTAGACAAATGTACTGAGCTAGGAAAGATGTGCAGCAGATAAGGGTGATAAAGGATAATGAGATAAATGCACTCATGAGTGAGGAGAGTGTGTTGACCACTTGGATAGAGTACTTTGAGAGGCTGATGACTGCAGATAATGAGACAGAGAAGATCGGATGATGTAGGTATGGTGAATCAGGAAGTGCAACAGCTTAACAAGGAAGATGTAAGGATAACTATGAAGGGGATGAATACTGGCAAGGCTGTTGGCCCACATTATATACCTGTGGAAGTATGGAGGTTTTTAGGGGAAATGGCAGTGGTGTGTTTAGTCACACTATTTACTGATATATTGGGTGGTGTGAGGTTGCATGAGTAGCGGAAAGAAAGTGATTGGGTACGGTTTTAAGAATAAGGTTGATGTGCAGAGCTGTGGTAACTACAGAGGGATAACATTGAGTTTGATCTGTATTGAGATTATGGAACCAATTTAGGAGACCCTACAGAGGTGGAAATATGCTGTAGAGAGGGGAGTAATGAAGTTCAGCAGCACTATGACAGAATATCTGTGTGTGAATTAGAGGGTGGATAGAGGAATGTTTAGGATGCATGTGGCAGATTTGGCAAAGGTGGATGTGCTTAAATGATTGGGATCAACATTTTAGAGTAATGATAACTGTGGTGGACAGGTGAAGAAGAGTGTACAGGCAGGATGGAGAGGTTGGGAATGAGTCAGGATGGAGTTGTGACAGATGAGTACCAGTAAATGTGATATGTAAGGTCTACAAGAGGGTAGTGAGACCACCTGTGCATACGTTTAGCAATGTGTATATGAGAGAGACAGGTCATGTTGGACAGATATGATACAAAGTTGGAGAGGCAGGATTGCATCAGTTTGGACTTGTGCTGAGGAGGGCTGCTGAATATATTAGGAAAAGGATGGTTAAGAATGTAGCTGCCGGGTAAGAGGATGAGAGGAAGGCCTCAGATAAGGTTTATGGATGTGGTGAGATGGGACATACAGGTGGTTGGTGTGAGACAGCAAGATTCAGGGGACAGGCAAAAATGGTAACAGATGATCCACTGTGGCAATCCTGAATGGGAAAAGCCAGAGGACAATGAAGGGGGATGTTGCAATGTCAGTCTTCAAAGATTTGCCAATTATTTGGCAGACATAACACAACTCTGTGGGTAAATGACTACAAATATGAGGCACACATATGGTCAGTGTGCATAACACTGGACAGTTAAATGTTATGAGCTCAGTATATAACATGCAGTTCAACACACATCTGCAGCAGTACTTTACTATGTAAATACCATGAATAGGTGTCTCACATATTTGAGACAAACAAGTATGTACTAGTTGTATTCACAAGTAAGATATGGATATGTACAACATCCTAGTAGCTGGCCTAGCATTGTCAAAGTCAATATTGTTCAACACACTCCAGTAGTAGTTATATGTGAGCCATCCTTTCTTGGGGCCTTACCGATGATCTATGTCACTGCAGACAGACAAAAATGCTATGGCTATAGTTTCTGATTAGCTATATATTAGTACAGCAAGCTTTGTTGAGACATATATGTTAACCCTCCCCTTTCACATTCTTACACACCCTCTACTGCAGTCCATGAGATGCTTACTTTTTCGACATACCTGTCTTTGTATTTTTCAAACTATAGTTGGTTATATGCTATTTGTTGTATTTTCCCCAGTTTCTCACTCTCCCTCTCCACACACATGCAGGGTGTACATCTGTGTTGCATAGGCAGCAGCTTGCCTTTTGTAGGTAATGCTCATGAGCAGCCGATGGCCTGTGCACCAATTATTGTTACCCACTAGCTAACTGCATGCAGAACAGCTGTGTTGTTATTCTGACAGACAATGGCATCTTCACACAATGCTATAATTGAATACTTCATGTGGGTGTAGCCCCTTTACCTTGCCTGTGAGGGGGACTTCATGGAGGTGTGTGAACAACAGCATCACAGAGGGTATTTGGAAATACCTCTTCTAAAACTGTGGAGAGAGGCCAACAAAATTGGGGAGAATGTTTCACACAGTGACTGAATGTATGCATTGCTGTTCTACATGTGGATTAATGGTAGTCTAACAGGGTTTGTGTGGACATATGGAGTTTCTGTGTGATGTAGGTATAAGTATTTTGTGGCTGTCCACAATACACCTCAAAGTGGTGTACTTAAGGGCTGCTGATGTCCCACACCTCACAAGTATGTTGGGATGCCCTTCAACCTATGATCTCCATGGCATGTGTGATACATGTGTAACACTGTAGTAGCAATAACTAGATAGGTAGGGGTCTACTCTCAGTCTTGGCAAATGTGTGTGTGTGTGTGTGTGTGTGTGTGTGTGTGTGTGTGTGTGTGTGTGTGTGTGTGTGTGTGTGTGTGTGTATGTGTTCACAATACCAGTATCCTTAGTGTGTGTGTTTGAGTGAGGAATATTTCCATTGGGTGGCCATGTTGTACGCCATTGTACTCCCAGCACACATCCTATGTTCTGCTCTATGAGGGCTTTTTTTTACATCAACTGTATAGGTATCTGTACACACTTGGCAGACCTATAAGCCCTGTGCTGTGCACAAGCAACAGTTATATAACAGTATGGAATGAGCAGCTACAGAGGCAGGGCTCTTAATCACAGTAATGGCACACTTGTATGTGTGTGCATTTCTGTGTATAACAGTGTTTGTGAGTGTGTACACCCCTACATGACATTAGTATAAAACCTGTCACACCCACTACACCACCCATTGTCATACCTTACAAGGGCATGTTTTGTTACTCACTATACATGTACTTTGGAACTCACACTATGAGCTCTGTGCCACCTGTGATGACTGCATAATACTGTACTACCACTAACTAGATGAGTAGGGATTTCAAAATCAACACTGGCAATTGTGATTGTCTGTGCCTGTGTCTGTGAACTGTATTATATGTGTGTTGGATGAACACAATGCCCTCTGTGTGTATGGAAATTACAAATCTGAGGTCTGTTCCACCCATTAGACTTACCGGAATCCACTGTACAAGAGGTGCTGATGTCAGCCACCATTCGCCTACCTGTATACACTCCTCAGCCCTATAAGCTACATAGCACATGCAATAACTGATATACACACCTGTCAATTGTGTACATATGTACCCTGGATATGACACACCCAATATGTTACTACACTGACATACCCCTTGTAGTCTACATGGACACATCCTGCTGATATACAGACACCTAGAAGACAAACAGAATACATTATGGAGACCACATGCAGTCAAGTGTTAACAATAATGCATAATGGCTGACAATAATGCATAACTGACATGTAACCATTAAACATGCTGGCTGTCAACATTACACAGCATTACATTGCTAAATTGTACTAAGTTCTAAGTTCACCCTGTGCATCAGAACCATATTAGCATGTCCCTGCATTGATGGTATGGCTGACAGGGATGTTGCACAGGTATCATCATATGCACGAGGTGTGTTGTGGATTTGCTAGATGACTAGGCTGGGCCATTTGGTTGAAATCATGTGTGTGTGTTTGGGGGCTGTATCTGAAATGGGCCGTGTAGAGGTGGTGTGTATAAGACTGGAGGTTACCTTGTTGTGATGGTGATGTGTGTATGTATGGATGCACACAGTCATGCCATCTGGGTACCCTACACAGAGTTATGTTGGACAGCTGTGGACCATACATGGCTGGGTGTACAGTTCACCATCTCTGGCCATGGACATGGGAACTGGGCCTGCCAGGGGTCCCACAGGCACCACCAGGCCCAAGGCCAGATGCAGTACTACACCCCAATGGTGACTGGTGTCTGCTGGATCCGCATTCCTGTTGGGACCGACCAGGACCACATGCCCAAGGCCTGATGCATCATGGTGTGGGCAGTGACCCCCTTGCAGTTGTGCTGCTGGTACTGCCACTACAGGAGCATGAAGTTGCATGGCCATGTGTACCCTCAGCTGTTTGTGGTGTTGTCCCCCATCCACATGGCTGACGACCAACTCCCACCACATGCTCAGTCGCATACATTTCATGTTCAAGCATTGACATGCCATGGTCGAGGACTCCCACCATCTCACACAACTGTCTATCCATGACCTCAGCATAATAATGGTGGGCATCAGCAAGATCATGGAGATTGTCATGCATAGCAGGAAGAGTAGTATTCACAGCACTGAGAAGTTGTCTGGTTTTACGTTCACTACGTGCCTGTGCCTCCATGACGGTCTGAAACATGCATCTGCTAACACTTGCTGTAGTACTTCTGACAGGGGCATGTCGGGCAGCAGGCCCCCTTCGAGCACCCCTGTCCATCTGCCTGTGTGGGACCTCACCTGTTCTCTGGCTATGGCTGGTGTCTACTGACACACTCGGCATAGTCACCACACTTGCCTATCCAATGCCACTACCTGCCAACTGTCCATCATCTGTGGCCACTGGTGATTGGGTATGTGTGGGCATTGTGTCTGTGTATGGGGATGGGGTGGACAAGAGTGGGATTTCAACCAATGGCTCAGATTCAGCCCCTGACAACCCAGCCTATGCCTCACTATTGCTATCATTATCATTAGAGTCTGCAGAGATACTGACATCAGTTTCCAAGCAGGACGGACCCCGATCCCCATTGCCACCCATGAGGGGAAGACAATAAATGTAAATTAATACCTGTACATTGGCTGTCATACACACAGACATGCACCCAGACACAGGTGAGTTGGAACAAAGCTATTAAACAGACCTCACATTACCCAAAAGGTGATGTGCATGACACATGCATTGCAGCCATTCTCAATCATTGTTACTAACAATATACATGTCTGGGATGCATGAGTACTGTTAGTAGGTGACATTCATTCACCTAGCACCCACTGCACCCATGTACACATTATTGATGTTCACCTGTATAGCATAGTGGCAACTATTGTAGAGCATACCTCACAACTGTACAAATCATTGAAGACAGTGTAGATGTCTGGCACATATGTTTTCTCTGTCCCTCACAACTCCTATGTGTTTGTCTGACACATAATTGGGATCATATGAGTATTTATGTTACTAATTACTGACATACATTCCATTTGCACACCTCATCCCCAGCAGTGAATGTATGTTCAAACAAATCCTGTTACACCAACAACCTTCTAAGCTTAACGTGGATATGATAAGTGTACAGACCCCTGTTAACATGACAGGCTGTTGTATCATATAAAATGAGACCACAATACTGCATTCAAAAACATTACCCACCTTAAATGTGACATATGACCTGTGCAATCCAATCGTGAACATATTATTCGCATTTACAAGTTAAATCTTCATGCTATGGTCACATTACAGGTTAGAAAAGGTGTGTAATGTGATATTGTGGTCTCTCATTGTGTATATCAGAAACACTTGGCATCTTGACAGGGGTGTGTACACTGTGGTATCCACTGTATAGGATTGATGTTTCAGACATGTTCCTACTGTAGGCCATTGGGCCCCCCAGTTTGTTGGTCTGTGTCCAAATGTCTTGCACTGACAGTTTGTGAGGTATGCTGCAGGAATGTTACCTTAACCCTTCAGATAGGCCCCTCCCCGGTGACCACTGTGATCCACTGCAGTTACCACCACAAGTGAACATGGACATCAAGTAATATGGCTAGGTGGTCGTTGGCAAAGCACAAAAAGAAATTACATACTCACCAGCTTGAGGCTGCTGTCCCAGTAGACCGGAGGAATCTAAATAGGTGTGGGAGAGAGGTACTGTCACCGTGTGGCCTTGTTACAGGAGGGAAGCAGAATTTCTGCACATTAACAATACAAACCCCGATAGTACAAACTATGCTGCCCATCACCATAGATGTGCACTTATGTGCATTACCAAACCCCATCCACAACTACTATCTTATCTGACATATGCATGTAGATACTCTACAGATACAGGTTATGTATGCTAAAGTACTCTAGTAATGTGCACTAGGGGTCACCTGCATGCTCCTTGTCCATTGTGTCTGGGGCACCCACTTCCAGAATGCTGTCTTCATGTAGCTGTTCTTTTCTGGGGGGGCTGCACCAAGGTTGGCAAGGAGCTGCTCCTGTACTCTAAGTGGGGGCTGCATGAGTGGGCCCCCACCTGTGGCTGTTGCTTCCCTGGCTACGGCAGCAACCCTTCACCAGGCATTATGTAGGTGGTCAGTTGCACAATGCCGGATCTGCTCATATGTTCTTGTGTGCAGGCCGACATCATTTACCCTGTGGACTAGGTCATCCCACAGGGCAGTCCTTTCCCGTAGATGTTCCTGGGTACGGCCAAACATTACATCATAGTGATGGATTATGAAGTCCACTATTTCCACAGTTTCTGCAGCAGTGTATGCTGGATTAAGCACATGATGCATCCTGCCTGAAACACATCATAGCACCTTATACAGTTGTCAACAGTCTGGACAGAAATTGCACATCAACAGTGAATATATCTTTTCAGCAGTCAACTACACCATACCCCTGTAATCTAGCAGCACAATATCAGCTTGCATAGCACTCTTGGCCCTGATATGTCATATTTCCACCAGTAATGGATAGTTAATTGCATAAACCTCAAACCTCTATTCTCATTCCTTTCTGTGTAGAGAAATGACATCGGACATTTTCCATGAGGATGGTGCGTGGATGTTGCTGAGGCTGTGTTTGAATACGGTATGTGATGGCACTGTGAGCACTTGCCTAAGTTCATATAGGATGCAGACAGGAATGTTATCAGGCCCCATGCAGACTTCCTGTTCTTGCCTTTCAGTAGGCAAAATGTACCTGCTCACCATTGATGAGGGGAGGTGTGCAGTTGACGTGCATGTCTGCCTATAGGGATGGGGGAACATGGGAGTGATGTTCACACCTAGCTTGTCTGATGCAGGTTTACTATAGCCATGGCATGTGTGTATGAGATGTGATTTAACACCAGTACATGGTGAATTGTGTTGCCTCTGGGATTGGCAACATATGTGGGGACACCCTTGTGACTGGCTTTGGCAGTGTGGATATGTGTGATTTGTACTCATAGTTAGCCTTACATGGAGTCATCTGTGTCTTTACATGCTTGTTCAGATAGAGGTAGACATGCTTCCAAGTTGCCCTCTGCACCTATGTGGCCCTGTACAGCAATATAGGAACCTATTATGTGGTTTGTGTATTGCAGTTGTCAACCAAAGGGGACAATAACTCATTTCAAACCAATTCCCAACTTTAATGTGACCTATAGCCTGTACAATTCCATTGAAAACATAATCTGTTGGGGGAAAACATGCAAATTGAAATCATTACAATAAGCTGGTTGCATGAGTATGGACACCCTTAAATAGGTACTATGTGGAAGCACCTGTTGAGATAATGACAGTATTCAATTGTCTTAGGTTGGAGTCTTTCATTTTGGCACATCTTAACTTGGTAATAGATGCCCAGTCTTCCATCCAACAGTGCTACAAATATGTCAATTCCTGAGGGCATATCTTGTGCACAGCCCTATTCAGGGCAACCCACAGATTGTCTTTTGGGTGTAGGTCTGGCTGGCACATTCACAAACTGTATTTCCCATCTGGTGAATCCATTCTTTGGTAGATTCGGATGTATGCTTGGGGTCATACTGAAGTTGACAAGCAAAAGCCTTCTTCATCTTCACCTTTCTAGCAGATGACTGAATGTTTGGTGACAAAATCAGTTGGTATTTTGCAACTATTCATAATTCCTTCCATCTGGAGTGGAGGCCAAGTTCCAGCTTTTGAAAAACAACCCCACAGAATGATCACCATGCTTCACCAGGGGAATGGTGTACTTTGGGTGATGCAAAGTGTTGTGTTGGGCCAAACATACTTCTTGGAATTGTGGGCTAAAGGTTGAACCTTGCTGTCATCAGACCATGACACATTGTCCAACATGCATTTTGGAGACTTGATATACTGTTTGGCAATGTGTGTTCAGCCCTGGACGTTTTTCTGTGTATGAAAAGGCTTCCATGTAGCAATCCTATCCCATAGGGCAGACATATGGGGAATACAGAAGATTGTTGTCACATGGGGTTCACACTCAGCAGTTAGCAGGCATTCCTCAAGCTCAGTGTTGCTGTCAGTCCCCTGTCAGCGTCCATGGCCAGATGTCATCCACTTTGGATGGACGTCCAGTTGTTTGTAGTATCTCATATGTTCTCCACTGTCTGATAACTGTCTGCACTGTATTCCATGGTATCTCCAATGTTGGGGACACTTTCTACTACTTTCCTGAATGATACCTTTCCACAATGAGTTCCCTTCAATGCTTTGTAAGCTCTCTGCCAAACATGTCTTTTGCTGTAGCAGGCGACTGGGTAAATGTCAAATATATTCGACTAGGACAGTTGAACATTATTTGGAGTTAATCATAATTTTGTTAATCGATGGCACATGTGAAACCAAAAAGAGAATGCTGTGATTACTGCACGAGGTGCAGCAACCAAGTAGTGGTTTATGTGTGTGCACATGTATGCAACCAGTTTATATTATGCTTCTTATGTTGTATATTTTCTCCACTAACAGATCTGTTTGTTTGTCAATAGAATTGTACAGGTTATGGGTCACATTCAAGGTGGGAAATATTTTGACAAGATTTCCTGTGGTCTCACTTTTGTATAATACACAAACCTGGCATTTCTTGATATCCACTGTATGTAGGTGTTCAGATAGCTGTTTGTGGTAGCCATGGACAGAGGGTCATAACACAGTTGCACACTTCTCCAATTACAACCTGATAATCATGCCTATTCTACTACCCATATCATTGTCATGACATGCAACAACCAGTACCTGTGAACATTTATGTCTGTTGTATGCACTGCAACTGATATTACACAGATGTAGAACATGCACAACTGATTTACATACATAGTTAAGTAAGCTGATTGGACAGTAGGCTTTGCTATCACAGCGCTAAGCTGGAAGATGTCCCACATTCATATCTAGGCTATTATGTTACGGCATCATTGCTAACAGACATGACAATGGTTTGCCTAACATAACACAAGTCTTATGTGTAAGTGACTACAGATATCAGGCACACATGTGCTTATAAGACTGTACAGTTGAATGGTATGAACTCACCATATCACAAGCATTTCAACACACACTTCTGCAACAGTATTTTACACTGCACATGCTCTGTATAGTTCTCTTATATTTACAAGAGAAAATGTGTATCATAGTTATACTCACAGATAACATATAGATATGTACAACATCCCAGTAGCTGGCCTAGCAGTAGCACAGTCAGTGGTGTTTGACAGACACTTCAGTAGTTGCCAAATATCAGCTGCCCTTTTCTGGGGTGAGTCAGGGGCCTGAGCTGTGATCTATGTCACTACAGACAGAGCCACATGCTAGGACCATCACTGCTGTTCAGCATTACATAAATACAGCAAGTCTATTTTCAACATATGCTTTCAAACCACTATTTTCCATTATTACAGACCACCTACTGCATTCAGTTACATGCTTACTTGTTTCACATACCTTTTTTTCTGGAATTGCCAAAGATACAATTTATTTTTGTTGTTTTTGTTTTATTTTCTCTCTCTCTCTCTCACACACACATACACACACAGTATGACAGACGTGGTTTGAATAGATGGCAGCTTGTCTTTTGTAAGTAATGCTCATGACCATGTGATAGCCTGAGCACCAGTTGGTGTTCCCCAGTTGCTAATTGCATGCAGAGCAGCTGTGTAGTTCTTTCAATAGCCAATGTCATGGCAACACACTCCTATAATTGAGTACTCCATGTGGGTATTGGCCCTTTCCCTTACTTGTGAGGAAGACATCCTGGAGGTGTGTGAGCTAATACCTCTTACAACAAGACTTGAGGAGACAAGCCAAATAAATGGTGGAGAAGGTTCAAGACTTAGGGGCAGAATGTGAATATTGCTATTATATGTTTTGAATACTACTAGTTTATAGGTTCATAGGTTGGTACTAGGCTATCAGGCCTAGGGCCTATACAAGCCTAGCCAAACAATTCCCAGGATATTTCTTCCCACAATATTTACTTCCCTGGGCCCCTGTCTAGGGGGGTGACTGACATGATCCCTGGGGTGAATTTCCTATCTCCCATCCAATCATCAAGTTTCTTTTTGAAGAGGGCCAAGGAGGTGCTCTGCTTGACATGAATGGGCAGTTTATTCCAGAGTATGGGAAATCTCTGGGTCAGGAACCTATCCGTCCAGCATGTTTTGTTCATTGTGATGACAAGGTTTAGATCCCTGGAGCGTGTGGCTCTGAGGGATTGGGATTTCTTTAAGTGGAGCATGTCCAACAGCTCAGGGTTTTACATGGCCTTGTATGTTAAATAGAGATCATCTCTGAGTAGACAATATGCCACAGAGTATAGCTGGAGTTTTTTTACATGGTCAGCATACGGCATCTGCTTTAGGCCTGTGATTCTTTTAATGAGATATTTCTGTGACCTTTCCAGCTGTTGCAGATGTCTTGTGAGGTACATACCAAATGGGGTGAAGTACTCTATGATGGGTGTAATGAGGATTGAGTACAGTGGGACAATGACCTCCTTTTTTCTGGATGAAAAGCCCTTAGTGATGAGGTGTGCCACATATAAGGATTTCCTATCTGTTGTGGTGATGTGGTTATCGAAAGTGAGACCACTGTCCACCTGTGTCCCTAAGTCTTTCATCACACTTTAGGTGTTTAGTGTACTGCCACCTATGTGGTAATTCATGGGTACATGGTTTTTCCCCAAAGGGGATAACTATACATTTCTTGGCATTAAGCTTGAGCCCATGGCTCTGGCACCAAGCATCTGTTTCTTTAAGGCCCTTTTGTAGAATATCCACATCATTTGGGGATTCAGTAATGACTCCCAGTTTGCAGTCATCTGCGAACTTTGTTAGCCAGAGTCCCTTAGTGTTGTCCTGTACTTCAGAGAAGTAGATGCCAAACAAGAGCAGTCCCCGGACTGAACCCTGAGGTACTCCACTTGTCACTTGTCTGGAGCTGGATTTGGAGTCAGCTACTTTTACAGTCTGGGTTCTGTCAGTAAGCCAGTTGGCAACCCATCGAGTGACGTAGGGATTTATGCCCAGCTTAGTACGTTTATCTATGATTCCAGAGTGGGGGATGGTGTTGAAGGCCTTGGTGAGGTCCAGATAGGCTGTGTGGTCCACCTTATCCTCGTCCATAGCTCTGGAGACTGATTTGAAGAAGTCAATCAGGTTCAGGAGACAAGATCGGCCCTTCAGGGTTTGTCTGAACATGTTACTTCTGCATGGGTTTCAAATTGACAAAGTTCTGTCACTGCATGGCTCTCAACTGTAGGGCGATCCACATAATGGCCAGAGGTTAGCCTGTTATGTTTGGTCTGTTCCCAGACAAGTGTTGCCCTTGGCAAATCAGTAGCATGCTCTGGTGATAGCAATCAGTCAATGCTAACATCCATTTGTTTTTCTGACTTTATATCCCTCAGAAAAGATATGTCACAACAAACCCTGTAACATCCACAACTTTCTTAGTGTATAACAGCAATATTTCAAGTATGGCCATGTTTTTGGGCCTCTGTCCACTAATGATGTCAGGCTTTGTCCAGATGTCATACAGTAGGAGGTTGATAGGTATAATAGTCTATAATTATTTAGTGCTGTCATTCCTGCTGGGGGGAAAGGCTGGAAAACATGTTGAAGTCTGTACATTCAAGAGGTTGGTGTATAGAGAATTCTCTTAGATGCCCTTGTAACATATTTTACATGGGGGAGAGTAACAAGTGTTTTAAAACTAGGCTGTTAAAACACGTGAGACATATTACTGATAAGAAAGAAGACAGTTATATAGCTGTATATTTGAAAAAATCTCATCATGGGGACAGTAGTGGGTTACAAGGTACTGTTTGAAAAAAGTCTGTTTCTCAGTTTGATGAAATATTCATAAAAGAACAATTGTTATGTAGAGAATCAATGTATTATTATTAAATGTGATACATTATCCCCGGGGGGGGGGGTAAATGAGGAGTATAATTGGAGGCTGTGTATTTAATTATGTAATTAAGTGTTAATTGCTTTTTGTATGTAAGGCAAGTATTTCTTGTAATGTTTTACTCCTTGAAGGCTTTGGCCCAGACAGAATATAATAAACCTGTATGAATTACTGGCTGGTTGTATTTCTCTTTGCTATGTTCAGTCATTTTAGGTGTTTTGCTAAGAGATTGTTGTATGTCTGGCCATTGTGTATGGCCTGTCATGATTTTGTAGCAGTGTACCATTCACTTACTTATTTGGACTGTGGGGGGGAAGATGTGAGTGTCATGGGTCCTTTTGTACCGAACTGTGCATGCTGCCCCAGTTATGGGTGGTCTATCAGCAGCATATGTTTGTATGGGCATTGTGAGATGTATGTATGTATGTATGTATATATATATATATATATATATATATATATATATCTTCTTCTTCTTTCGGCTTTTCCCGGTTAGGGGTCACCACAGCGGATCACCTGTCCGCTCATGATTGGCAGTGGAGTTTTATGGTGTCGAGTTGCCAGCCCGGTGCCCAACCTTCCACAGAAGGCACACACACACACACACATATGCACACCTAGGGCCAGTTTAGAGTGTCCAATCCACCTACAGCATGTCTTTGAGATGTGGGAGGAAACCGGAGCACCCGGAGGAAACCCATGCAACCACAGGGTGGACATGAAGACTCTGCACAGAAGGCACCCCAGCCGAGGATCGAACCAGAGAACCTCTTGCTGTGAGGCAGCAACACTAACCGCTGCACCACTGTGGCCGCCTATATATATATATATATATATATATATATATATATATATATACACACACACACACACACACACACACACACACACACACACACACACACACACACACACACACATATATATATATATATATATATATATATATATATACACCAGTATAATATATTGTTATACACATATATGTATATACATATCTATCTCTCTCTCTCTGTGTATATGTTTCTTTTCAGATATGTATATTTGTAGATACCAATCCTTCCTAATTGCACAGTGTCTCTTCCCTCTTGCAAATTGGCTGTAAAGTGTGGCATGCTTGAGAAAACATCCTAAGACCATACATCTTAGATGGCTCACTGGTAAATTGCTGTGCCTATGGTGTGCAGGGTCCTGGGTTCAAGTCCTGCATGGGCTGTTTATTTTGTTGCTTAGCAGAACAAGGAGTGTTGGATATAGAGTGATTAAGGCAGTTTTGAGCAGCTTTAAGCGTGCTTGTATGGCTTTGCGCAAAGGTAAGCAGTGCTAACGTATGGTTAAACGAATAGGCGCTTACACTGTGTAGGCTTTGCTTACCAGTGCGCAAATCTGCTTAGCATTTACATTTAAGCAATGCTTAAACCTTTCTCAGCATAACTCAGCCCTGGTAACCATTGATCACATTCCAGTCTGATAAAATAGCAGGGTAATGACATATCTAATAAATGTATTTAATTTCCTGTACATAACATGCTTCTATGTGCTGTCATTACAATAGCAAGGGGTGTGACTGTACTGTATTGGACACTTGAGTATACATGGGTAGTACCACAATCTCTTTTTTTTATTATTTGTTTTATACATGGGTAGTATCCCAGGTTATATGCAGTCACACTTGCATGTTACACCACCTACAGTGCACTGGTTGACAAAAATAGTTTAACACATATTGTATTATTAAGTTAGTACTTTTAACAGTGCTTTTCCAAGTAAAAGTAGATTGCAGATTGTAGTACTTGTACCATACACCCCTGCATGCAAAACCAGGACTCTGAGTACTAACTATCTTGTTCTTGGTGTTTGAGCTGTATGTTTTTATGTATCTCCTATTAGACATTAATATGATATTATGATATTAACTGTAGACTACTATGTTTTTTGGACATGTCATTGAGGGCTGTTGTCATGTAGTAATGGCATACTTTTCAGTTTCAGACTTCTAGCCTTCAAAACATTCATCCTAATACAAAACCTGTTGGCTATCTACTTTCTGTCTGTCCTCTGTACAGATATGCAGATGCCAGGTATTGCTAAGCTCATACAACTATGTAGGTGCCCACATAGTATTGTGCTGTGGGCCTGGACACTGCTGCTAGTTCCAACATATGGGACAGTCCTTAATGTGGGCCTTGTCCCTTTTCCTTGCCTGTGTGAGGGACATTACAGAAGTGGTGGGCTACAGATTCACATACAGTAAGTGGCAATACATTACAGGACAGGACATTTGGAGACAGCCCAACAACATGGGGAACATAGCCCCAGAATTGTGAACAAATTCTATGTCATTAGTGCTGTTATACACATGGTGTACTGATAGATTGACAGGGTTTGTGTGGACATACATTTAGTGAGTGACTTCATGACTGACAGTGATATGTCTCTGACATACCTCTCCACTGGCACGCTGTCCACAGACTGGCCACATATTTGCCTGCTATGTTTTGTCTGTTCCGCAGACAGTTGGTGTCCTTGGTAAATCAGTCGTGGACTCTGGGGAATGCAGTCAGTAAATACTCACATCTGTTGGTATTACTGACTTCATATTCCTCATAAAGGATATGTTACAACAAACCCAGTAACATTTGCAACTGTCTGAATGTATGACAGCAATATGTCCAATCTACTCCTGTGTTTGTACCTCTGTCCCCAAATGATGTCAGTATTTGTCCAGATGTCAGTAAGGCTCAGACATATTTAGTATCATTATTTCTTGTCTTCATTCCTGCTACCATCCCAGTGATGTAGTAAACCCACAGACATGTCAGGGAAGAGGCCATAGATATGAGTCCTGAGCCTGTACATTCTGAGATAAACTGTACATGCGAGAGGCCTATGTATGTCTGGCCATTGTTAACAAAGATTGTTAACTAAAGACTTGTTAACAAGATGGATTGTGTACACATGTCATGTGTACATATTATTTGGGCTGTGTATGAAGGGGATGGTGGATGTAAGTGTTATGGCTCCTTTTATTCTGACTGTGTATGCTGCTCCAGTTTCTGCTGATCTATTGGCTGTATGTGTTTGTAGGGGCAGACTGAGACATGTCCTGTACCATGGTCAGGATTCAGGCTACACTGAGAATTGGGACTGTATATGTAGGGCTAGTGTGTGAGTGGCAAACAATGATGTATTTGTTCACACAGTCTGTATACTCTACTGTTCACTTGACTTACTGGTATGTGACTGTGACTGTGGTGATATTGTTTGTGGGTATGCACTTTCATACTGGTGTCTGTCTGTCAGTGCTGCTACATCCCTGTAGTGCCTGATATATTTGCAAATTCATGTGTAATTGTACATAGCAGATTTCCTATTTCAATTACTTGTGCTATTTCACTAACTATATGTTAGAGCACACAGGAGTGTGTTACTACAGCAACTGTGTTAGCTTATCTATGCCAGTACTTCAGATACATCCTCATTTTCATGGCTTCCACCCACCACTTTGTCAGCCTTGGCCCAGATTCATTGCAGTAAGGTGTTCTGAGCATACCTCGCAACTGGCTGGATTGTTTCAGGATGCCATATTTCTGGTCTGTTTTACAGATTATTCTCATTTCTCTGGTAAATCATTGTGATGATATGATTGTTGTCAGAAAAAGAGGACATACATTTCATTTACCTACTTCACATCCATCAGAATATGTATGCTGAAACAAACTGTGTCACTCTGTCAAGAAGAGTACAGGGGGACAATGACCTCTTCCTTCCTGGATGCGAATGCGTTAGTAATGAGATGTACCACATAGAAAGACTTTCTGACCACAGTGGCAATGTGGTGGTCAAAAGAGACATTGCTGTCAACCTGTGTACCCAGATCTCTTATAACACCTTCTTTGTTCAGGGGACTACTATTGATGTGGTAATTCATGGGGACAGGTTTTTCCCAAAGGGGATGAAAACACATTTTCTGACATTGAGCTTAAGGCCATGGCTCTGACACCAGTCACTGGTCTCAGTAAGGCCTTTCTGTAGGATGCCAACATCACTTGGATAGTTAATAATAGCTCCCAACTTGCAATTGTCTGCAAACTTTGTCAGCCAGAGTCCCTTCATGTTGGCATTGACTTCAGAGAAGTTGATACCAAACATGAGAGGACCCAGGACAGAACTCTGTGGGACTCCACTTATGACTGCTCAGCAGTTTGACTTGGAGTCAGCTATTTTCACACTGTGAGTTTTATCTGTGACCCAGTTTGCAACCCACCTAGTGATATAGGGTTTGATGCCTAGCTTAGTGAGTTTTTGCATGATTCCTGCATGGGGAATGTTATCAATGTCTTTGGCCAGATCAAGGTGGCTGTATGTGCCA